>NW_016107718.1:869102-885758 GCF_001604975.1 Cebus imitator
GTGACCGTGGAGCACCTCTGCCCGGGAATTTCCTAGTCTGTGGGCAATAAAAACACGGCGTCCACTCACCCTCTGCGCTTTCACTGGGAGCTGCAATCCTGAGCTGTTCCTAAACGGCCATCTTGGATCCACCCTCTGAACATAATTTCTAAAAGCATTAAACACAGATACAAGAGCAGACTCAAAACGAAACATCTGGATTTGAATCTCTGCCACTTGCTAGCTGGGAACATCCAGACACATTTTCAATATGTCTTTGCTCTGCTTTCCTCAATACAAAATGAGGGTATAATAGTAATTTATCTATTGAAGTTATTATCCATAACATACTCACAACGTTGTCTCATACAAGTAAATGAGAGTTATTTTTATTGAGAAAATAACATCCTAGTTACACAATAGTTTGTTACACACGTTTCTCAAATTCTGCAGTGGGGAGGCATCTTGGACAGAGAGATGATTTCAAAGTGTGAAACGGCCTCAATCGAGAATTGAGTCTCAATTCTGGCACTCATTTCTCACCTCCTTTTCTCCTTTTTTCCATACTCACTAATTTTTAGTGTGTTCCTCTCCCTTTTTTTTTTCTTTCTCTCATAATCATACACATTCCCAATTGACTTTTCCCATAAGCCTGTTGAGAGAGCCAGAGCAGGTTTTATTAACTCCAGTTCACTGAAATGCATGAGTGAAGTCGTTTACCCACTGCTCAAAGAGTGAACTTCATGTATCTGACCTGAGGACCAGATTCTTCCTCTGGGAGCACTTTACATCTGATTTTTTGGTGGAGAATCAGTAGCGATGGGGTTAAGGGTCCTGGGAAGACTAGAAGGTTTCCCTATCTAAACACATTTATTGAAAGTGGCACCTCAGAAGAAAAGGGACCATATAAACTCATTATTATTAATTATACTGCAAATGTATAAAGTAAGAAAGCAGGTGTTAATATGTTTGACATTCAACATCAGCAGAGGTCACATCATGGACACAGAGAAAATAGTCAAAGGGGCACTTTTTAATAATGTGCTTACTCCTTCACCTTGCCTGCCTCCTGATATTAGAAACAGCCTGTCTGTGATTCTGCTCATGGGTGATTGAGTGGTAACACAATTACTTCATTTCCATTTCCCAACTTCCTGTAGGAAGGTTTGGATCCAGCCTACAAGAGCCATGATTGTAGGGGTATAATGAGAATTGGTGTTTATATAGCAATTTACAATATTCACAAAGATTTCCATCTATTGGCTTCTCACTACAACATTATTACAATTCCCACTTCACAGAAAAGTAAACTAAGTCACAGGCAGGCAAGGCTACCAAAGTTTGCATAGATAATCTCGCAGCCCTAACACTACAACTCAGGTCTGCAGTGCTTCTACCTTCCATTTATATGGAATAGTTTGATGTTTAATATTTTAAGCGGATAAGTATTTGAGTCCTCTCTGCCCCGTACTGGCATTGTTACCTGGAATAGCTCCTGAATCTTCAGATTCCTTATGAGACAGAGGAAATAATACGGTTTACTATTTAAGAGAATTGAATGAACTAAATCATGTAAAGCCCTGAGAACACAACGTAGCCCATAGTAGTTACTCAACAAAATCTAGCTGTCATTATGATTGGTCTGTCTTCTGCCATTTTCTTTGCTTTGCATTGAAGAGAACTGTCCATGAATTTAGATAACACTCAGAAGGCTTATGTTCCTAGGTTTCTGTTATCATAAAATATTATCACTATCTTTAGCTTTGGTAAGACCAAGAACCTGGAAACTAAATACATTAAATGGATAGTATCCCTGGCATTAGTGCCCAGCATATTGTGGAACAATCATTTTCAAATGGTTTACTATACGTAATACTTACCAGGAGTGCTTATTTAAAATGCAGCTTCCTAAGCATCTCTCCTCCCATTCTGATTCTGGAATGGCCTGAGGCCCAGGAACCTACAGACTTCAACAGATACCCTTGGAGGTCATAAGGAGCCCTGTGAAAAGCCCTAAACTGGTGTTGGCCCCTACCCTACTGCTGCTGCTGCTGCTGCTTCACTTTCTTCTCCTCCTCTTCTTCTTCCTGATCTACCTCCTGCTTTTCCTCTTCTTCCTTCTTTATTGTCATCACCATCATTCTCTTCATTCTGTCTTCCCCTCCAATTTCTTCTCATTCTTTCTTCTCCTTCTTCTTCTTTTTGTAATCATTTCAAATAGACTACCTGAGGTTATTTTCCACTATTAGGGTAGCTCTTTTATTATTTCTTTAGAAAAAATGCCGCTGAACCTGGGGAATAAAAACAGTCATGACTCAAAGAAAATATGTCTATATATAACTTTCCAGGAGCCAATTAGGAAGATAGTCATTAGGTTGAGGCGATCCTTTGCTCACACATCACTGTAAGGCTCTGGCCCTCTCACCGAGAGTAAAAGACCCATTCTTGTTTCCAGAGCTTATTAATGCTGGATTAAAATATAATACCCTGAGAGCACATTTTAAAGTCTTTCCTATGAAGATGCATAACTATATGTGGATAGAATCATTGTTCCTACAATCCAAGAATACTTATGTATATCGATCTTTTGCTTCAAAGCCAGCCAGGAGCTCCAAGAACAATGTTAACAGTTTCTACATTCTGCCGCAACATCCAACTTATTGCATCTAAATTCTGGGAGCCTCATCAAGAAAGCCAAGTGTCAATTATGAAACTACTTAAGCTAACCAATTGTGATCACCAATTTGGATACTATTTCTGTATAGCTTCAAAGAAAGTAGATATTTTGCAATTACGAACTTTAAAAAGTATAAATAGTCATTGAAGTGACTTTCTCAGTCGTTATCAGTTCTTGCGGCACTTAGTGTCTTGAAAACAATACTGATGCCCTGGCCCTAAGTCCACAGATTGTGATTTAATTGATGTGGCATGGGTCACACCGGGCGATTCTGTTGGGCATCATGGGATGTTTGTTGATACACATGAATCAAATTTATTTAACAATTTCCTGCTCTCTATGTCCTTCTGCAAGTCATGGGCAGAGATTAAGCCTAGAAGTAAAATGAAGCAGAGAATCTTAAGAACACTTTAGTCTCAACTACATGTATATTTTAGAGAAAGTGAAATATTAGTCTAGCATTTCTTCTTAACTATCTCAATTCTCTATTTCATGTGGCTAGGGTATACTCGATCTTGTCAAAATATTCCCAGCATCTAATAACATGTAGAACTTCAAGCGCATTCCAAATGAATCATAGCAGTATAAGAAATGAAGGTAAAGCAAATTAAGTTTGGTCAACAATTTCTTTTGGTTGAATCAGAGCTGTCATAGAAGCACCCACAGAGATTGAGAGTCCACCCCACCTTGCCCCTTCTGGAGCTTGTAAAGACTACCTGGACCAACTCACAGAAAGGGGGCATTGTTTGCACTAGTCTGTGAGTCTAGGTTATGGCTTCACTTCTCATCAAAAATAGATGCACTGAGATCATGACTTGCTAGTAAGCCTCCTATAACAGATTTTTCACTGTATTGGTGATGGAAGTAAGACTCATTTAATTTAGTGTTTGAGTACTTGCTATCTGCCTTGATGCTCTGGCACTTCAAGTAAAGTTTTATTGTTTTCTATGTTTTGATGTTTAAAGAACTTTGCAAATTGAATTCTTCTTCATTTTATCTCAAGCTGTACAATCTGCTGGTTTCTATAATTTGAAATATCTTCTTTCCTTCAAATATTACCACCAAATCATTGTCTATAACAAAAAAATCCTTTCTTATTTACATTTTTTCTTTATGCCAAAATTTCTGAAAATTTTTTCTTAACTAGTATTATAGCTCTTCTATTAACTTTTTCATTTTCTCCATCATATTGTTAATTTCTAAAAGATCATTTTTATTCTATAAATGTTTATTTTAACTTGTTCCTATTCTTTGCTCATGGTTACAATATATTCTCACATATTTGAGAATATTAATGCTAGGCGGGTTTATTTGTTTGCTTGTTTTGTTTTTATTTTTATTTATATTTTTGTTTTTTGGTTTCTTTTGCAAAAATAAGGTGACCACTATGGTGTTTTTTCCTGTGTGGTCCAGTCCCTTTTCTCACAGCAAAGACATTCCTCAAATTTCCGATTATCCACGTTGCTAGATCACATTTGAGAGTGAGAAAAGAAAAGCTGTAATCACTTAAATGGGAACTGGCAACTGTGAGTTTTGCTGCACGATGGCCTGGCCAGGTAGACGAGTTGAGAAGACCTCAATGCCAGAGTCGTTAAGCCTTTCCTCCTGGGTTAGCTGGATTCCAAAGAGAAGAATTCCTCACCTGCAATCTTCAGCAAAAAGGGCCAGCTGTCAGAGGAAAAGGACAAGAACCCTGAGGACCACATTCACTGTGCCTCACTTAGTTCCATGTTTAGTGTGAAGTCTCCACCCTTAACTGTGCCTGCTGTCTCTGGGAAACCGCCCTCAGTCTCTTTGCTGGGTGACAAAGGGATAGTTTTTGGCAATAAAGAGTGATGAGGGAAATTGGGGAAGACTGCTTCTGAAATAGACTTTTAAGCAATCTTTCTTATTTTCCCATCTATTTTCATCCCAATTTCAAGCTATTTGGTGCCTGCCAATTCCTAAATCATGGGAATTCTGAGGCATAGAAAGGGTTAGTTCTTGACTTTCCCTGCTGCTGGATTAACATGTTATTTTCCTGGGTCTGCTAAATTATTTGCTTTTCTGCTTTCATAATTTTGTGCTATTGCTTCTTGCCTGTACTCCTGTTCTCCCTATTTCATAAGTTTATGTCCTTAAAAAATCCCATCTCCATAGTTTTTGAGAGGTTTTACTGCGGAGTAAAAGTAGACACATATATTTAATCAACTAACTTTACCTGGAAGTATAGTAGCCAAACAAATAGATACACTCTAAGTGTCCCCCAATATTTGATAAGTTAAAGTATATTTAACCCATTTAATGGAAAACTATGAAACCATTACAAATTATGCTAGTAAATAGTTAATGACATGGAACTATATCAATCTATTAAGTAAAAAGTAATAGGTTGATAGCATTATTAATAGCAGCAAACTAAGCAATGTCTCTGTCCTCACCCTTCTGCTAAGTGCTTTAAATGGATTATTTCACTTAATCTCACAGAATAATTCTATAAAGAAGCAACTGTTATTGTCCGTTTTATAGATAGGGAAACAGGTTTAGAGAGATTCAGCAATTTGTCCAAGGTAACAGTGTTTTTGGCCCATATTTGAGAAGACTATCAGTGGACTCTAAATAAAAGAAATAGAACTTACAGGCATCAATGAATTCTTTGTTCAGAAGCTGTATCAAGTATCAAAAGTATATGAGAACATTGACAAGGATGTATTTAAGCAAGCATGGCCTCTGGTATTCTCCTTCTTCCCAGGAATGAGATGGTGGTCGGCAGCCTGTGCAAGTGAGATATCTGATAGGTCTTTAGAAACCCACAAGAGTGGTCAGGCTTGCTTTCTTTCCTGCTTTTCGGGCTGTTTCATTGTCCAAAGATAACTTATTCTACCACGAAAGGTAATACTTCTCCTAGTTAATAATCCTGACATCCAGGCCTTTGTCTGGGTTCTGGGTTAGGAGATTCTTATAGTGACAGACTGAAGTGATTTAACTTTATTGTGAGCCTGAATTTCAAGAATTTTCCATTTATATACATTTAGTAGCTCTCTGTAGACAGGTCTGCCACAGCCTGTTTTATACAGTTAATAAGTGAAGTTTGAAGGATATTATTCAATTCATGTAAAATAAAGAGAAACATTTTTTTAACCCATATAAAATCCTCTTTTGAAATTTCAAGGAATGTGTCTCCAGCTGTCCTTAGGATGTGTGTTAGAGTAGTGGCTACTATAGTCAGTTTCACTGTTCTTACAGCCTCTCCTTGACAGGCTAATGTCCATGATTAAAACGTTTACCAATGCCCATGGAGAAAGGAAGCTCTTCCTTTTCTTTTCAAAGAAACACCTTGCCCATTGGACCCCAGACTGAGCATATATACAGACTTATGATGGTAAATTCAAAGCATGCAGAGTGAGGTTGGTTGAGGATTGAAAAATAAAGGCAATGTGGTGAAATTCCATCTCTGCACAAAATATAAAAATTAGCTGGGCATGGTCGTGTGCACCTGTGGTCCCAGCTACTACGCAGGCTAAGATGGGAGGATGGCATTAAGGCCAGGAGTTCAAGACAGTAATGAGCTATGACAGAAAGAAAAAGAAAGGCTTTGTGTAGCGACCTTATCTTCTGGCCCTGAAGCAAAGACCTGGACTCCCTGCCCAGAAACATAATGTGTCCCTTTTGAATGTTCTGTAGGCCTCCATGGGCTGTCATCTGAAATGGTTTCTGTTTGACTAACTTTACGTCTCTTTTCCTCTTCATATCGTTTCCTCATAGATTTTTAAAAATCCTCTCTCTTCTCTCAAAGTTCCACTCTTCTATTTTGGGAACATGCCATGGCTTACTCTAGAATCCTTAAGTTCCCAGTCAGGCCTTGTTTTGTAAATTTCTTTAGTCTTGTGCATTTTTTGCAGATCCACGGCATTCTCTTTTTTGCCTTTTTTTGATGCTGGATTCTGAACAAAAATAAACCCAATATCCATCTTACGGTTTGTGTGAATCTGAGTAAGGCCAGGGGTAATGGGGGTGAAGTGTTCTACTTGGAATTGCAAACTAATCTTTTTCTTTTGAGGCAGGGTCTTATGCTGGCACCCAGGCTGGAGTGAAGTGGCACAATCTGGGCTCACTGCAGCCTCAACCTCCAGGGTACCAGCAATCCTCGCACTTCAGCCTGCTGAGTAGCTGGAGCCACAGGCATGTGCCATCACTCCTAGCTGATTTTGTTTATTTTTCGTAGAGACAAGGTCTCATTATGTTGCCCAGGCTGGTCTATAAGTACTCAGTTCAAGCTCAGACTTCCAAATGACATAGTGACTTTCTTTAAAGTGCTGGAATTACAGGCATGAGCCACCCTGTGCAGCTTCACAATAATTCTGTGTCAAAAAAAAAAAAAAAAATCGAGAACTCCATAGATTACCTTTCTGAGAAAACCCTCAATTTGATCTACATAAGAATCCTATACTCTGATTGTTAATATAACCTGACTTCATTGTGGTACAAGAATTATTTGTTCATAACCCCGTATTGCATTGCAAACTGCTCTACCATTAACATAACATTAACATTACTTTAAAAGATATCATGGCCCATTGTATCTCTGTAATTTGGGGGTTTTCTTCTGTGTTTGCAGAGTATGTTTGTGGCAGGATGAAATTTTGAGATATTAACCAGGGTTCCCCAAGCTCCTTTCCTATTCAGTCGGCAGCAGGAATTGCTTCAGAGAGGATGCAGGGTTTTAAGCCAAGAACCCAAAAAGAAAATAAGCAGTCAGTGCTCAGCCTTTGAATTGCTAAAAATAAAATTTAAACCTCACTGCGGAGATGGAAATCTATAAAGTCAAGGTCATTGATATTCAAGATCCAGTTTCTCTTGAGCAGCAAGAGGCCAAGCCCCAAAGGAAGTCAGGCGTAATGTTTGTGCCATAAACAATGGAATGGAAAGAGAATAGATGAAGAGTCAGGCTGCTGTATCCTAGAGACTAGATAAAGGTTGCTTGGGCTAGAGAGAAAGAGTTACTTTGAAGAAAAAGCATCTGTGGAATATGAGCGTGCCACTTCAGCTTCTGTCCTCATCAGACCAACATCTAAAGAAAGAGGGTGACTGAGCTTCCTGTCATTTGGGGGATTTGGAAGGAAAGGTAGGATACTAAGTGTTCAACAAACAGAAAATCACAAGCATTGGCCAGTTAGAAGAGATGCCCAATTCATCCAAACGATCATTCTGGTGTATGTTGGTTCAGTGACAGACCTGGAGAGGGCACAAACGGCTGGTTCCCGTCTGAGAATTCAGTGTGGCGGGAGTCCTGCATAGCTGCTGCACAGCATGGTGGGAAAGGAGGAATTAAAATGAGCCCAGGAATGAGAAACCATGAGATACAGCTTTGAGTTTCTCTCAGACTTCCAAGTGATATAGTGACAGTGGAAAGTGTGCAGGCCCTAGGGGCCTTCGATGTGGCCGAGAGAGCACCAGGGGGCTTGAGGAAGCTTGAACCCATGTTCGGACCTCAGGCAGTAGCAGAAGTCATGGGCAAAAGGTCCAATTTCCAGAGGCTAGGAAGTTAAATATCAGCTGATGCCAGCAAAAGGCACAGAATATCCACTGACTACATACACCCAGCACACACATGTGTGCACACACACTCATCCACATGCTCACACACCACACACTCACACACATCCACACACTCACACACCTCATACTCACAGACACCAACACACACGCCTGCATGAACCCTCTGTGGAATTTAAATGTTACTCAAAGGCAGAAAATAGACAAGGGCAGAACCTTAAAAATGCCTGAGTTTAAAATGAAAATGACTAAGGAATAATTTGACTGGGTTTACTTGGAAACACTTGGTCAAAGGTTCTGATTTTAAAAGGAAACATGAGTTACAATAAAAAACGACATTTATTTGTAGAAAAATAAAGATACATGTTACCCATTAGATGCCTACTCAAGCATGTGTGAGTTGTGTGCATGTGTATATGTGTGTGTAAAATTTATCACTTACATTTTTAATATATGTGATATCAGCTGAGGTGCCCTGTCAGTGACATTCTAATTAAATTGCCTGTAATGCTGTCCACTGTGTGTTGAAACCCCAGGTCCACTCTGATCTCTCTGGAAAACATACAACAAGAAGTAAAAATCTGCTCTGCTACAACAGCTTTCTGTCCTACATCAGTGATTTTCAAACATTTTAAATGCTGGAGACATCATTCTGGATGGAACTCTTATATATTTAAAAAAAAAAGATAAAGCCAGGGCCATTCTGGACAAGCAGAGATGAGGGACAAGAACCAGCTTAGGGAATCTGTCTTCTGGAATATTTTTTGCAGCTGAAGTGCCCTTACAAAGAAAGGCATTTTGAAAGCTACTGTCGTACTCATTGCTATCCTAGGTGAATTCCAGAAAGTGTATTAACATGTGTGGGGTTATAAATCTTAAAGTCTCAGGTTTGACTCCAATGGAACAGGAAATATATGCATAAAATATTTCTAATTATGTCCCTGGAGGTTTTGAGGCCACGTAAGTGTTTGTGATGCTGGATTTAAAGGATAAGTGAAAGCTATTGACCAAATGTTTGCTCTGGCATATGAAGACCATCCTGTCAGCTATCCAAAAAGCAATTTGCTATATTTCATTCATTCATTAATTCACTCAACAAATGTATGTTACGCTTTTATCAAGTACTAGGCACTGTGCTAGCTGCAATGGAAGCAGTTTCCCTGGCCTTCATTGACTTTACAGCTTTACATGAATTCCTTGAAATGTAATGCTTTTACGGCGTACAGCCTTTTCAGATCAGAACCACCAGAATGTTTGAATGTATTTCTGTTAGTGTGCAAACTCTTGAAGCTCTTGGTGGGTTTAGTCACTTTCAAGAAGATCAATACAGAAACTCTAAATATCTAGAACATGCCCAGGTTTACCATATTCAAATAAGGGAGGAGTCTGGTCTAATATACTGGACCATAAAGATCATATTACTGATCAAAAAATGTAGTCAAGCAGAGATCGTCAAACACATTTCTATTTGCTGCTTAACTGGATCACGTGCCATTTAAAAGATACAACCATTCCCAGACCTAAACTCCCTGGATAAATCGTGAAGAAAAATGGTATTTTTAAAAATACTTAGTGCTTTATTTGTATCAAGTTTATACACCTAGCTAGATAAATTACTTCTGCTATGCTTATTATGAAAAACAACAATCCTCTGCCCTCCCCAGTCTGCCCTATTTCCAGCTTCTTCAAGAAATCTTCCCACTTTCATTGCTTTCAGTATTTTGCCTCAATATCTCTAAATAATATCATTTTCCTTTTTCTTGATAGTGTTTAGTTTTAGGCATTGTGTACTCTAAAAACATCTCTCTCCTTAACCACCAATGCACTCTTGCCATATACAGTAACTTCTGTCCCTGCATAGTTATATCACAATTCTCTTTAGACACATATTCAGTGTTCACATCAGGGGTCTGCAACCCTAAGACCATGGAACAGGAAAGGTCTGTGACCTGTTAGGAACCAGGCTGCACAGCAGGAGGTGAGCATCCAGTAAGCAAGCATTATCGCCTAAGCTCTGCCTCCTACTCCACAGGTGAGGAATCTAGGTTGCATGTTCCTATGAAAATCTAATGCCTGATGATCTGAGGTGGAACAATTTCATCCTGAAACCATCCCCCTATCCCTGCATCCCCCTTCCCCCAATGCCTGCCACCATCCATGGAAAAATTGTCTTCCATGTTCTCAGCCCCTGGTGCCACTTTATGAATATACTTTGCATAGCCTAATTATGTAAATCAGGTTGGGAACCACTGGTTTACACATGCTATGATTGCTTTTTTTTTTCTTACTTTGTCAGGTGTATTTTTGCTTAGTTTTCTATGTGTTTATCACCAGTTCATCCCGAAATTATCACCCATTTGTCCAGTCTTCTCTCATGTTTAAATGCATTAAGTAATCCATCAATGCCATCTCCCTGGGAACATTTTCCAGAGCCTGCTGGCCTGGCCTATCTGGACAGGACCCTCTTTATGTCTGGTGCACTTTGGTGGGAAAACCCTTCATCATCAACAAGGATTCTCTTTACCACTCTCAAGATGGAGTCAATGTCTCCATCTTGTCTCCTGCCATCTTGGTATTTTTCCTGTTTTTACGGAGCATTTTTTAGCAGATTTCTGAGAAACAGTGCATGTCTGAAAATGTCAGAAATATACCTCCATATTTGATTTCTCAAAGAACTAAAAATAGAATTACCCTTTGATCCAGCAATCCACTAACGGGTTCATCTCCATACAGGACATCTCCATAAAGGACAGAAATCATTTTATCAAATACACTTGTATGTTCATCACAGAGCTATTTACAATAGCAAAGTCATGGAATCCACCTAAGTGCCCATCAAGAGATGACAACTGGATTTAAAAATGTGATATCTATCTATCTATGTATCTGTATCTGGAGATAGGTATATAGATCATGGAATACTACTTAGCCAAAAAAATGAAATTATGTCTTTTGTAACAAAATGGGTAGAACTGGGTGTCATTATTCTTAGTGAAATGACCCAGAAGCAGAAAGTCCAAAATCTCATGTTCTCACTTATAAGTGAGAGCTAAACAATGGGTATACACAGACATAAAGATTGAAACGACAGACACTGAAGACTCCAAAAGGGTGAGAGAGAGGTGAGGGTTGAAATACGATCTCCTGGGTACAATGTACACTATTCAGGTAATGGAAAGCCCAGGCTTCACTACTAGGCAATGTATCCATATAACACAACTGCACTTGTCCCCCAAATCCATATAAATAAATAAATAACCCTCATATTTGAGGGTTTGGCTAGAGGTACAATTCCCATAAGAAATATAATTTTCCCTGAATAATTGCAGATGTTGTTAATGCCTTAATGCTGACAGAATTTTTGTTGAGAACTTTATAACTATCTGCCGTATTTTCTTTCTGAGGGTTTTTTAAAAATTAAAAAGTTCACCCCTAGTGTTCTGAAATTTCACAATGATGAGGTTCAGCACAAGTCTATTTTCATCCTCTGTGCTGGACATTTAGGATATCTTTCAATCTGGAAGCTCATTTTTATCTCTGAGTCCCAAGGTATCTAATCTTAGCAGTCACTCAATAAATGATGATTGAATCAGACTAAACTGATTAAGAGTTCATATTAAGAAAATGTCCTCCTCCTGGGATGCCCTGCTTCTACAGCATCTTCATATAGTGACATTCTGCCCATCTACCAAGATCTGACCTATGCCCTCTTCTGCAATTCCTCCAATCTTTCCTTGCAGCCCTTAAGTGCACCTACTATTTTGCTCCTGTGATACCTGTTTAATCACTTATACAAATTCTACATAATCTTAGACTGTACACTCCTGGATGGCAGACATCTAGTCTTATACGTCTTTGTGTACTATCTACCACCTCCATACTACCTCTAAGAATCTAACCCAGTACTATGCAATTTTTTAATGTCTGTTGAATGAATGAATGAATAAATAAAGGAATACATAAAATAAAACTAGCGTGCTTTAGAAAAAATCCTGTCACACAAACCTGACAAAAACAAGCAATGGGATAAGGATTTCCTATTTAATAAATGGTGTCAGGAAAACTGGCTAGCCAAATGCAGAAAACTGAAACTGGACCCCTTCCTTACACCTAATACAAAAATTAACTCAAAGTGGATTGAAGACTTAAACGTAAACCATAAAAACCCTAGGAGAAAACCTAGGCAATACCATTCAGGACATAGGCATGGGCAAATACTTCATGACTAAAACACTGAAAGCAATGGCAAAAAAAGCCAGAATTGACAAATGGGATTTAATTAAACTAATGGGCTTCTGCACAGCAAAAGAAACTATAATCAGAGTGAACAGGCAACCTATAGAATGGTAAAAAATTTTTGCAATCTACCCATCTGACAAAGGGCTAGTATCCAGAATCTACAAAGAATTTAAACAAATTTACAAGAAAAAAACAACCCCATGAAAAAGTAGGCAAAGGGGGCCAGGTGCGGTGTTTCATGCCTTTAGTCCCAGCACTTTGGGAGGCCAAGGCAGGCAGATCACAAGGTCAGGAGTTCAAGACCATCCTGACCAACATGGTGAAACCCCGTCTCTACTAAAAATACAAAAATTAGCCGGGTGTGGTGGCACATGTTGGTAATCCAGCTACTCAGGAGGCTGAGGCAGGAGAATCACTTGAACCCTGGAGGCAGAGGCTGCACTGAGCTGAGATCACACCACTGCATTCCATCCTGGACAATAGAGCGAGACTCCATCTCAAAAAAAAAAAAAATGTGGGCAAAGGATATGAACAGACACTTCTCAAAAGAAGACATTTATGTGGCCAAAAAACATGTGAAAGAAAGCTTATCATCACTAGTCATTATAGAAATGCAAATCAAAACCACAATGAGATATAAAATTCCCCACATTGAATTTTAAACTCTGTTGGCATTGACTTAGGCAGTATTGTTAATGTTATCTCATGCCAGTTAGAATGGCAATCATTAAAAAGTCAGGAGACAATGGATATTGGAGAGGATGTGGAGAAATAAGAACGCTTTTACACTGTTGGTGGGAGTGTAAATAGTTCAACCATTGTGGAAGACAATGTAGTGATTCCTCAAGGATCTAGAACCAGAAATACTATTTGACCTAGCAATCCCATTACTGGGTTTATACCCAAAATATTATAAGTTGTTCTATTACAAAGACACATGCACACGTATGTTTACTGCAGCACTGTTCAAAATAGCAAAGACTTGGAACCAACCCAAATGCCTATCAATAATAGACTAGATAAAGAAAATGTGGCACATATATACCATGGAATTGTATGCTTCCATAAAAAAGGATGAGTTCAGATCAGGGGAAGATGGCCGACTAGGAACAACTCAGGATTGCAGCTCCCAGTGAAAGTGCAGAGGGTGAGTGGATGCCGCATTTCCAGACGGATTTTTATTGCCCACAGACCAGGAGATTCCCAGGAGGAGGAGCCGCACGGGTCGCCAGTGTGGCTGTTTCGGCCGGCGTGGCTGTTTCAGCCCGTGTGGCTGCTTTGCCTGAGCCCTGGCACGGTGGTTCTCCGTACAAAAGACACTGGTCTGGGTGCCCTCTTAGCTGGCAATTGGAGCTCTGAAACAGCAGAGTCACCCATTCATCTGAAATAGCGAGCCAGGCCAGGAGATTCCTAGGCAAAAAAACCACCAGGAATATCAGCGCCGCTATATTAGCTGGCTCAGTGAGTCGCGGCATGGGAGATCCTGGCACCTTTTCAACAGGAGACTGGAACACTGGGAGATAGTCGACTGTTCAACAACAACAACGAAAAAAGACTCTGAGTGAGGGAGCCAGGTGATCAGGCTTGGCTGGTCCCACCGCCCCCCTACTTCCCCCCCAAAAAAAAAGTAATTGAAAATGCTCTGGGTGAGAGTTTCACAGCAAGCACAGCTGAACCCAGGACAGTCCGGCTCTGTGGGGGAGGGGCGTCCACCATTACTGAGACACTCCACCACTACGGAGGCAGTCTGACCATTGCTGAGGCAGCCCACCGTTGCTGAGGCAGCCCACCGTTGCTGAGGCAACCCGCTGCTGCCAAGGCAACTCTCTCGCCACTACAGAGAGAGTCCGCCATAACAGAGGTGGGCCACCATTGCCAAGGCAGTTCTGACTACACCCATATAAACAGGACTGCAGGGAAGATCACATGGCAGCTGGGCAGAGCCCACAGCAGCTCAGCAAAGCCTCTGCAGGCAGACAGTGACTAGGCTGCCTCCTCGCTGGGCAGGACAGCCCTGAAAGAAAAAAAAAAGGCAGCAGCACAATGGAAATTCATAAATAAAGCCCTAACTCCCTGGGTCAGAGCACCTGGAGGAAAAAAAAAGGAGTTTATGAGTTCTGCTGCAGCAGACCTAAATGTACCTGCACAGCAACTCTGAATGAACAACGGAGCTCACAGCTCAGGACTTGAGCTCCAATAAATGACAGACTGTCTCCTCAAGCAGCTCCCTGACCACTGTATATCCAAAAAGTCACCTCATAAAGGAGAGAACAGACTGACATTTGGCAGGCATCCTCCTGGGACAAAGATAGCAGAAGAGGAAACTGATAGCAACCCTTACTGTTCTGCAGCTGCTGCAGGTGATGCCCCGGCAAACAGGGCCCAGAGTGGACCTCAACAGTCCTACAGCAGGGGGGCCAGACTGTTAGAAGGAAAGCTAAGAAAAAGAACTAACTTCAGCAACCACAAACTGGAAGTTCACTCAGAGATCCAATCTGAAATTCAGTAACTAGAAAGACAACAGGTGGATAAACCCACAAAGAAAGGAAGAAACCAACACAAAAAGATGAAAACACCTGAAACCAGAACACCTCTCCTCCTAAAAGGGATCACAACTCCTCACCAGCAAGGGAACAAGTTTGGATGGAGAAGGAGTGTGATGAAATGACAGAATCAGACTTCAGAANAAGCAGAAGAAAGGATATCAGAGGTCGAAGATCAACTCAATGAAATAAAATGAGAAGGCAAGAAAAAAGAAAAAAGGGTAAAAAGGAATGAACAAAGTCTCCAAGAAATGTGGGACTATGTTAAAAGACCTAATCTACGTTTGATAGGTGTACCTGAATGTGCCAAAGAGAATGAATCCAAGCTGGAAAATACTCTTCAGGATATTATCCAGGAAAACTTCCCCAATCTAGCAAGGCAGGCCAATATTCAAGTCCAGGAAATACAGAGAACACCACAAAGATATTTGTCAAGAAGAGCAACCCCAAGGCACATAATCATCAGATTCACCAGGGTTGAAATGAAGGAGAAAATGCTAAGGGCAGCCAGAGAGAAAGGTTGGGTTACCCACAAAGGGAAGCCCATCAGCCTCACAGCAGATCTCTCATCAGAAACCCTACAAGCCAGAAGAGAGTGGGGGCCAATATTCAACATCCTCAAAGAAAAGAACTTTCAACCCAGAATCTCCTAACCAACCAAACTAAGCTTCATAAGTGAAGGAAAAATAAAATACTTTGCGAACAAGCAAGTACTCAGAGATTTCATCACCACCAGACCTGCTTTACAAGAGCTCCTGAAAGAGGCTCTACACATATAAAGGAACAACCAGTATCAGCCACTCCAAAAACATACCAAATGGTAAAGAGCATCAACACAATCAAGAATCTGCATCAACTAACGAACAAAACAGCCAGCTAGCATGAAAATGACAGTATCAAATTCGCACATAACAATATTATCCCTAAATGTAAATGGACTAAATGCCCCAATCAAAAGACACAGACTGGCAAATTGGATAAAAAGCCAAAACCCATCAGTGTGCTGTATCCAGGAAACCCATCTCACAGGCAAGGATACACAAAGGCTCAAAATAAAGGGATGGAGGAAGATTTACCAAGCAAATGGAGAGCAAAAAAAAAAAAGCAGGAGTTGCAATTCTTATTTCTGATGGAATAGACTTTAAAGCAACAAAGATAAAAAGACACAAAGAAGGACATTACATAATGGTGAAAGGATCAATGCAACAAGGAGAGCTAATGATCCTAAATATATATGCACCCAATATAGGAGCACCCAGAAACATAAGGCAAGTTCTTAATGGCTTACAAAGAGACTTAGACTCCCACACAATAATAGTGGGAGACTTTAACAAACCATTGTCAATATTAGACAGATCAACCAGACAGAAAATTAACAACGATAATCAGGACCTGAACTCAGACCTGGAACAAGCAAACCTAATAGACATTTACAGAACTCTCCACCCCAAATCCACAGCATACACATTCTTCTCAGCATCACATCACACCTACTCTAAAATTGACCACATAATTGGAAATAAATCACTCCTCAGCAAATGCAAAAGAACAGAAATCATAACAGTCTCTCAGACTACAGTGCAATCGAGTTAGAACTCAGAATGCAGAAACTAACTCAGAACCACACAGCTTCATGGAAACTGAACAACTGGCTCTTGAATGTTGACTGGATAAACAATGAAA
>NW_016107718.1:887918-889191 GCF_001604975.1 Cebus imitator
ATTCCTATACACCAATAACAGACTTAAAGAGAGCCATATCAAGAATGAACTGCCATTCACAATTGCTACAAAGAGAATAAAATACCTAGAAATACAACTAACAAGGAACATAAAGGACCTCTTCAAGGAGAACTACAAGCCACTGCTCAACGAAATAAGAGAGGACACAAACAGATGGAGAAACATTCCATGTTCATGGTTAGGAAGAATCAATATCGAGAAAATGGCCATACTGCCCAAAGTACAGGTTCAATGCTATTCCCATCAAGCTACCAATGATCTTCTTCACAGAACTGGAAAAAACCACCTTGAACTTCATATGGAACTAAAAGAGAGCACGCATAGCCAAGTCAATTCTACGCAAAAAGAACAAAGCAGGAGGCATCACACTACCGGACTTCAAACTATACTACAAGGCTACAGTAATCAAAACAGCATGGTACCGGTACCAAAACAGAGATATAGACCAATGGAACAGAACAGAGGTCTTGGAGGCAACACAACATATCTACAACCATCCAGTCTTTGACAAACCTGAAAAAAACAAGCAATGGGGAAAGGATTCCCTGTTTAATAAATGGTGTTGGGAAAACTGGCTATCCATGTGCAGAAAGCAGAAACTGGACCCCTTCCTGACGCCTTACACTAAAATTAACTCCAGATGGATTAAAGACTTAAACATAAGACCTAACAACAGAAAAACCCTAGAAGAAACTCTAGGCAAAACCATTCAGGACATAGGTGTAGGCAAGGGCTTCATGACCAAAACACCAAAAGCATTGGAAACAAAAGCCAAAATAGACAAATGGGACCTAATCAAACTCCACAGCTTCTGCACAGCAAAAGAAACAATCTTTAGAGTGAATCGGCAACAAACAGAATGGGAAAAAAATTTTGCAGTCTACCCATCTGACAAAGGGCTGATACCCAGAATTTACAAAGAACTGAAACAGATCTACAAGAAAAAAACAAGCCCATTCAAAAGTGGGCGAAGGATATGAACAGACACTTTACAAAAGAAGACCTACATAAGGCCAACAAAGATATGAAAAAATGCTCATCATCACTGGTCATTAGAGAAATGCAGATCAAAACAACATTGAGATACCATCTCACGCCAGTTAGAATGGCAATCATTAAAAAATCTGGAGACAAAAGATGTTGGAGATGATGTGTAGAAATAGGAACACTTTTACACTGTTGGTGGGAGTGTAAATTAGTTCAACCATTGTGGAAGACAGTGTGGCGATTCCTCAAGGACCTAGAAATAGAA
>NW_016107718.1:890498-937983 GCF_001604975.1 Cebus imitator
AAGGAATGACTTCAGCTAATGAACAAATATGATTCCTACAGTTAAAAAGACAAAAAAAAATCTGTTTATTTCAGTTAAGGAAGAATGCCCCATATTAAAGCTCTAGCCACCCTGAAAGAAAAGAAAAGAGAGAAGAATTTAGAAAAGGATCCAAATGCATCAATACCAAAAACAACAGTAACAGCAGTAGAAATTGGCCTTGGTTAGTTCTAATGAGCAGGATTTTTGTCCTGCAAGACCTGCACACTTTCTTCAGGATTTCTTTCTAAATATCCATAGATAAAAATTGTCTATTTTGCCTAACTCTCCATATATATCTTTTTCTTTTTCAACTGTTGTGCAAGATGAGGTCTTAGAGCTACTGTAGCCTATCTATGTGTTGTCCTTAAAACTAGCTCCAAATAGAAACCTACTACATGGCAGTCATATAATCTATGTTACCTCATTAATCCCGATAACAGTCCTTTGAAAAATATCAGTATGCCCATACCACAGACAAAAAAACTAAAGCCAGAGAGATAAATAACCAGTCCAAGGTCTGAAATTAGTGAGCTCTTAAGCCTATATTTGAACCTAGGTCCAACGTCAATTTCCCTTTAGAATGTTACATTGCTACTTTTATGTTATAATAACACAAAAGAGGTGCTGGTATTGACAGGCAATAGTCCCAGCACTATAATTATATTTTCCAGCAGTTCAGTCAAAGTAAACACTTTTGTAGAGGCAGGTGTCTAGTCATGGCCATACACATCAAGGCAATTGCTGAGTGTCTGTCCTGCACTCTGCCCTGTGCTGAGTCTAGTGGGAGCTACACAGTACTGGAAGACCCAGTCCTCTTCCTTGGTAAATTAAGCTGAACAGAGAATTGTTTCTTTTCAAAATTCCTGTATTTATCAAGTGTTTTACCAGTGGCAATTGGAATGATTTTAGGTGGCTGGCTCATTTATCTCAGAATTAAGTAATACTGAATCTCAAAAAGAGATGTATTCCCTCTTCTATCCCTCCAAAAACCATCAAGGATAATGACTCAGTTTGGCGCTAATATGTTTTTAAAATGAATGCTAATCTCTTTTGCCAATAAAATGAAAGCAGGCATTTGGCTCAGAGCCTTTGGAAGCAACACAGAATTTATTTTATTGGCATTTCTATTTATGGCAATTGATGCTAATTTTCTATTTGTGATAGTGATAAAATTTTCCTTTCTAAATAAATAGGATGAAAAGGGAGTCAATTAAAATAAAGGTATTTAAAAAATAATGCAGTCATATGGCAATAATACATATTAAATAACACAAGGATATGGCAAGAAAGTTCACTCTGGAAAATGAGACTGAAACACGACCTAGAGGGAGTAGGCAGGGTCTTAGGAAGCCAACCCCACAGCCTCTCCTGGGACTATGCTCATTCCAGCTCAATTGCAGGGAAAAGCTGTCTCCAACTTCTGTGAAGAATGAAAAGTCAAAAATTATTTTCAATAGAAGAGAAATTGTGCACTAAAAAATTATTCATATAAGCTTGTTCTCAGTAATTATGTGCTATCATAAATAAACAGAGTGACCAACGGATAATTTTTATTCCAGGCAAACTATAAATGTCTTCTGGAAATAAGAGTTGTTTATACAAGAAACAGATAATAAACCTTGGCAACATGGTTCCAGTAATTAAAAAGAGTTTCCTTTGAAGAGATCAAACCAGAATAAGCAGGAAATCCATTTGTTACTTAGTTGCAACAGCTAAAAAGGTTCTTACCTCCTGCACAACCTTTCTCTTCTCATGAGCTTGTCAACAATGCCAAGCTCTATCCACTCAGGACCTCAGTCCTGCCATTCCCTCAACTCCCAACCCTCTCCTCCCTGGCTTTTAACATAGCTTAACCCTCACAGAGGCCTCAGTTGAACAACTTAATTCCATCTTCCCTCCATATTTTGCTTTTTTGCTGCATGCTGTTTTTCTTCATAGCTCTTACCATAGCTTGGAATTATTCATGTGTTGATTTGTTTTTTTATTTGTTTTTCTATCTCTTCTTTTATATTTTAATGTCTCTGATGGCAAACTCTGTATCTATTTAGAGATGGTCATATCTCCAGCACCTTGCCCAGGAGGCCTTCAACATGGCATTGCTGAAACGAAGAAGGGATGAGGCACTGAGCTCCTGAAGGTGGAGGAAGAGGCAGCTCTGTGGGGTGGAAAATGACAGCTAATTGATGCTCACTCCAAAGATAAGGCAGAAAACAGAACAAAAAAAAAATCCCTATGTCCAAAACAGAAAACAAAAGTGAGAAAGAGGAATGGGTATAAGTTGACAGAATAAACTTTCCCTCGTTCTCAATATTAGTAAGACAATTCGGAATGGTGGGGATATCTAATGACCTGAAGAAAGCATGACCCAAGCCCTGTCAAGACAGTGGATGGCAGTTAGCTCCATCAAATACTTGTGATAAAGGAAAAAGAGGCCAATATGACCAGGCTTTTTTTTTTCAAGTAAAGCTTGAAATCTAAATGTTTATGTGAATTCTGCTTATTTTAATGCTGGAAACTAAATGAAAGTGTTTAAAACTTTGCAGGAGCCAATATTTAGTGAGCTACACATACATATCTGGGCTGCCACTTTGTGATCCATGCTCTGATGAAAACCTCTATTACTTTTGCAGGTTTTTCTAGAGGCAAACTCTCTTACAAATACACAGTTACAGGAATATATAACTACTCCTCAGCACCCACTCCCACCACTTGGAAATCTAGATGGTTTAACATTCAACTTTTCCAAGAACACAAGAATATCAACACTATTGTTCTGAATTCTATCTTACAAATCCATGTTGGTTCAATAATCTCCCTTTAATATGCCCAACTTATTTCATTCATTAATTTACTTAAACAGTTGAGTGCCTATGCTGTACCAGGCACTGGCATAAAATTGCAAGTGATGTGGACACGTCCTTGGCCTCCTTGGGCTTCTGTCTCATGAGGGAGGATTCAGAAAGGTAGTGATATGGTTTGGTTGTGTTCCCACCCAAATCTCATCTTGAATTGTAGTTCCCATAATCCCCACTTGTTGTGGGAGGGACCAGGTGGAAATCATTAAATCATGGGGACAGTTTCCCCATCCTGTTCTCACGATAGTGAGTTCTCACAAGATCTGTTGGTTTTATAAGGGGCTTTTGCCCCTTTTGCTTGGCGTTTCTCCTTCCTACCATCGTGTGAAGAAGTATGTGTTTCCCCTTCTGTCATGACTGTAAGTTTCCTGAGGCCTTCCCAACCCTGTGGAACTGTGAGTCAATTAAATCTCTTTCCTTTACAAATTACCCAGTCTTGGGTATGTCTTTATTAGCAGTGTGAGAATAGACTAATACAGGTAGACAGCAGTTATATTGCTACCACTCAGGGATTATTAGTACCTCCCTGATTTTTCTTTCTCCATCATTCCGCACACCAATCAATCCTGACATCTGACTGATTCTTAGATCTCTCAAAGTTCCCCATTCGTTTTTGCTTCATACCCATTTCTGCTTCTCTAGCCCAAGTCAACATCATTCTCATTTTAACTACCAAAACAACACTTTAATTCACCTCTCTCTCTTTCTACCCTTTGGGCATCTGCCATTGTCTGCCCTCAACACAACTGTCAGAATAATCCTCTTTCAAAATGAGCTAAATCATGTCATCCTTCTATTCAAAACTCTCCAATAACTTTCCATGTCAAAGTAAAGCTCTAAGATTGACTAACGAGGTCCTACATCTGGCTACATTCCCTCCTCATCTCCTCCCACATTCCATCTCATCTGTGTTGCTCCAGCCATCCTGGATGCCTTCCCAAACGTACCAAACTCACTCCCACCCCGGCACCTTTGCCCTTGCTCTTCTTTCTACTTCGTATAGTCTTCTTCCCACCTGCACACTTTGCACAAGCAAATCTCTTGGAATTCTACACTACTTTTTCTCTTCCAATCTGAATTATACTTTTTGAAGGAGTCTGGATGGTCTGTCGTCTTCCTCAACCCAGAATGAACTGTCACTGTCCTCCACTTGGAAGCCACTGCAGCCAACACCAGGGGACACACACCTGATCAAGACCACATAGGAAGGCAGCTGTCATTTTTCCCTATTGAGGGTTTATAACTCATTTGTGCAGCTTGTAATTAAGTTTTAAAACTCATTTCATCCCTTTTACATTCCTGATTTTGCTTCGGAAAAATCAATGAAGGATAATGCGTATTTACAGAAAAGGAAATCCTCAGGATAAGTCTTGCTGCTCTCTGATCTCATGGGTTGACAGCTCACCAAGTCTGTTGTCATGTAGAGCAGAGATTGGGGAACTATGGCCCCGGGCCAAATCTGTCCAGTCACCTATTTTTGTACAGCTGCAAAGCTAAGAATGGTTGTTACTTTTTTAAAAGATTGAAAAAAAATGAGACTAATAATAATATTTTGTAAGACAGGAAAATGTTACAAAATTCAAATTTCCATGTTCATAAATAAACTTTTGTTGGAATGCAGCCACACTCATTTGTTTATATGTTGTCTATAGCTGCTTTTACACTATGCTGGCAGAGTCAAACAGTTGCAAAAGACACCGTATGGCCTGCAAAGCCTAAAATACTATCCGGCTCTTTACAGAAACTTAGATCTAGAGAAGTGATTACTACACTTTGAGATTTCATGAATCAGTACAATTTAAGGATGGAGGAGGAGGAGGGTAAACACATAGTTGCCAACGTTTGGGTTTTTGTCAAGGAAAGACACAAAAAATCTTGTTATCTGTCATCATCCACCACAATTTAATAAAAGAAACAATAGTATAACACAAAAAAGTAAGAAATGGATATAATTTCAGAAAAAAAGGAATCTTATGCAGTTACAAGCTCAGGCCTTCAACATTAATTCTAACTGCTTTGAGTCCGGGGTCTAGTTTTCTCTTGTGTGGGAAATGGGCCTCATTATGTAACCCTTTTAATCTTTAATTTTCTTGATTTAAACTTTTAAGGGATGTCATAAGAATTTTCAGAATTAATTGTTTTACTATTGTTAATTACTTCAATCAGCTGACAAGTTTGTAGGTTCCCCAACTTTCCCACATCATCTTTATCCAATTCACAACCTCAGATCTCACCCTACTAAAAATGCCCATATTGTGGGAATGTATGACAGTTTTCAGCATTCAGCATTTGTTGCTTCTTATTATTTACTACCTTTATTTATGCATTCTGGGTACCAAGTGAGTTTTAATGTCCTTGAAGGTGGAGGCTAAATGTGTAAACTTTTTCATGTTTTGGTACCTAATGTGATGCCAAGAATAAAGTGAGTGCTTCTATACTGTACACAGTTGATCCCTGTGATTGAGCAATACCCTGGCTCTCAACACTGTTCCTTCTGCCAATCCATGGAAAATACTAAGGGTGAGAAATTAATAAAATCATCAGTCTTTTCTACTTACCAGAAATTAATGTCTGCTTTCCAGGACTGGTTAGGGTGCTCCAGTCTTGGCAATACAAACATGACAGAAGGCCGTCTTGTGTTAAGGAGATGACCACCCTTTTTATATCATTTATTTCTTCTGTGGTTGTATAATGTAATGTAGATCTCAAACTCAGAAGCATTTTGCATGCCAACCATGTGGCACAAAGTCAGGTAAAGTCCCTGTCAAAATGGGACACTGGGTTAATAAAGCCTGCGACCCTCCATAAATAACATCAAGAGGAAAATTAATATAGTAGTTGAAATGTATCATTTGCTGACTTAGACAAAAATGGGCCATGATGGCTTTTAAAAAATTAATTGTAATAATTACAGGATTCAGCTGTTTAAGCTTTAATTCGGCAGAGGACCAGAGAGCCCTCAGAACTCCCATGGAGTTTTCTCTCTTTCTCTCTGCTGGAGCCAACCCTGCAGAATAATTAAAAATAATTTCTGAGTAGCCACACATGTAGGCAATCAGACCCAATATAGGAAACACCTGCTTTTACTTAATTCTGGACTGCTTACTAATAGAACATATTTGTCTTGGGACACTGTGTTTGCTTGTGTAATTATGCATAGCACATTTTCAGATTTTACTGCAGATTGGTTCTGAAATCGGTTTTGAGTGTGTGTAGGTAAGCAAGACACAAAAACCCTCCCTCATCTTCTGTACAAACAGACGTAAGCAGAACAAGGCTCCACCTTCCCTTCTGCCCACACTATGCACTGCAAACAGGAAGCAGTGAACAGCTTTGATCTTTCCAGGCTTAGCAACCAGTCTTCTTTAGTTAACAGTTCTAGACCTATCCAGCCAGAAGGGGTGGAAAATACACAGGTCAGCAGCTAGACAAACAACGCTGACAAATAGCCCTGATACCAAGGAACTAGAAGAAGCTTTGATCCAGTGGGATGATCCTCTTCAAGTGGTCAGGATTTCAATGTCATGCATATTAGCTGCACTTTGACAAGGGTTTGCATGGCATAACTCAGAAGAAGACTATTATGAGAGTCACAAAAGAATGAGGAGAGTCATTTGAGGGCATGGAGAACATGGACACAGAGTGAAGAATTGTAAAGAGAATATGATTAGAAAAGAAATAAAGCTCAAATACAAGGAGGGGAACATGGCATACTGGGGCCTGTCAGGGGGATGGGAGGCAAGGGGAGAGAGAGCATTAGGACAAATACCTAATGCATATGGGGCTTAAAACCTAGATGGCAGGTTGATAGGTGCAGCAAACCACCATGGCACATGTATACCTATGTAACAAACCTGCACATTCTGCACGTGTGTCGAACTTAAAGTAAAATAAAAAAAATAAATTCTAAGTACAAAAAAAAACCCTCAAATATAAAGAATCAGATTAGAATTAAAAGTGTCATTCCATAGCTTTCTTTGCACATGTAAATTGAAATGAAGTGGAGAACAGAGACAATGGACTGGAAAAAGTCATGCTTGCATAAAGTAGCTGCATATCTACAGTAAAAGTATTTTTAGGCTTCAATTATCTCACACTTTCCTCAATTTTACACTTGTTTGGGGTGGACAGAAATATGTGAACATATTAAACATAGTCATGATTTCTGTATAAACTATATGTCCATAGACCATACATTTTTTAGATAACAGTTTTATTGAAGTATAAATCACATACTATAAAATTCACCATTTTAAAGCATATTATTTAGTGGGCTAGTTACATGTGTGCAGCTATCACATACTACCTAATTTTAGAGCATTTTGTCTCCCTCCCCCAGAACCCCAAACCCATTAGCAATCAATCACTCTCCATTGACTCCTCCAGCTTCTGGCAGTACTAGTCTGCTTTCTGTCTACAGAAATTGGAGATATTCTACATAAATGGATCATACAATATGTGGCATTTTGTGTCTAGCTTCTTTCACTTAATGCAATGTTTTCAGGATTGCTCCATGCCGTAGCATATTTCATTACTTCATCCCTTTTTGTGGCTGAATAATGTCCATTTTATGGATATCTCACATACTGCTTTTACCCATTCATCAGCTGATGAACATTTGAATTGTTTCCACTTTTTGTGTATTGCAAATAATGCTACTAAGAACATGTATATACAAGTTCTTATCTGGACGTTTTTGATTATCTTGGATGTATAACAGTAGAATTGTTGGATCATGTAGCACCTCTCTATTTAACTTTTTAAGGAATTTTCTAGAACTGTTTCCAAAGCAGCTGCACCATTTTTCATTCCCATCAGGAAGGTTCTAATATCTCCACATCCTCACTAACACTGGTCATTGCCCATCTTTTTCATGATAGCCATCCTAGAGAAGTGGTTAGATTAGATAGAATGATTCCGAACGAACCCTTGAGAATGGCCTACCAAGGTAAAACAGGCCTTGGTCTCTCATTTTGTTTTATCATCTGATCCATGTTATTTGAGGGTTCTAGACTAAATTTATTAAACTAATAATATATTTTTTATCTTAATTTGAGGGTAGTTTTCCCTTCTGAACCATTAGTCAGTGAAAATCACAGGTCATGTTTTGATACTTATCATAGGCATAGGTCACGTTTTAATACTTATCATAGTCACAGTACAAGCATGCTTTTATTTGAAAAGTCAAGTTTTGTGCTGCATGCTGATGTACATCAGGTGATTAAGTCCCAGCTTGAAGTAGATAAGTGCTGCATTTGCCTGAGCATGACCAACCCTGACTATAACTGCTTACTAACCAAACAGAGCAGCACAGGTGCACAGCCCTAATAATGACTGATTAAGCCTTTTCCCCATGGCAGTGCAATGAAGCAGTATAGCATGGGGTCTTAAAAAGAGCCTTGGCCTAGGAATCAAGGGATCTGGACTCCAGTTCTGTGAATGAAGTATACCCAACCCTGTTCCCCAGCACCAATGCTTCCCAACCAGGTTAGATGTATCTGCTATTTGCTTACCATAATCTTCCTTTACTTACCCTAACAGTGCAGATTTTTACATTATTGCTTTCTTCATTGATTGCTTTTGGCTCCTGGATTCTAAGCCCTATGAGATCTGGGAACCATTTGCGTTTTGTCTACTATCACTTCTTTGGCACTTTAGCCCAGCACTTCACATAAAGTCATTAAATATTGTGGAGATCTTGTACAAGTCACCAAACTACAATTTCACCTGAATATTAGCACAACAGGTTATCATTAATGTAAATAGTACCTCTCCTCTACAAATAAGGATTCTATCTATAAAATAAAAAATAGGCATACTAGTAGTACATACTTTATCAAATATAAGTTAATACACTTAAATTGGAGGCATACGGTAAACAATCAAATATTCATCATCATTATTATTTTGACTCTCATTCCCAGGTATCAATTTATCAATAAAAATGTAAAAGGATTAAATGAGAGTCTCCATAACATGACTTTCTGCACCAATATTCTGATATGTTTGCTAGCAAGATGATATAGTTTGGCCCTGTATCCCCACCCAAATCTCATCTCAAATTGTAATCCCCATGTGTCAAGGGAGAAACCTGATGGGAGGTGATTGGATCATGGGGGATGTTTCCCCCATGCTGTTCTCAGGATAGTTAGGGAGTTCACACGAGATCTGATGGCCTTATAAGTGTTTGGCAGTTCCTCCTTCTCTGTCTTTCTCTTCCCTGCCGCCTTGTGAAGAAGGTCCTTGCTTCTCCTTCGCCTTCCATCATGATTGTAAGTTTCCTGAGGCTTCCCCAGCCATGTGGAACTGTGAGTCAATTAAGCTGCTTTCCTTTTTAAATTATCCGGTCTCAGGTATTTCTTTATAGCAGCGTGAAAATGAACTGATATATATGATAACGTATATCCCATATATTTATTATTATTTCATTTCTGGGGCAGGTGGTATGGTGTTCCAGGTAGACATAGGTATACAGCAGCTTGATGACAATGTAAGTACCCAATTTTATTCAAGGAGACAAAATTACATTTGATGTTAGCTATTTTTCTCTAAATCATTTGTAATTTGAAACTCAGCTTCATTTCTCTCTTATATAATACATTGATGGTGCACAGTGAATTAAAGTAGGTTTGGAAAAGTTCCAGAAAATGTCAAGTGTTCTTTCCAGTGAAATCAAATCCTGTGGGTGGGTTGTTTTTTGATTTGCAAAAGGTCATTATCATGGAGCATTTCAAATTCACAAAGTTAACTTTCAGAACATACAGGTTCTTGGGGAAACCACATTGCAGGGAAAACACAGGTTCTTCCTGGTTTTCTAACTATGCTCTGTACTTCTAAGCTCAATTTCCTGATATTATCCAGGATGTAAACACAATATTAATTCCTGCTCTTCTGAAAGTATTTTTTTTAAAATAATAAACCTCAATTTAGAGAAAATGCCTGTTTCACAGATTCAGTCTATTCTGATTGATGTAAATTTGTGTTAAAGGACTATGTAAATGGCTTTGTCAGTCATTTGGATTAATGGGGTATAGAGGGTGGACCCCAGTTAAACCCACAGATCGATTTCAACCCCCTCCATCTGTCTTTGTGCTTCTCCTTCTTCTCCGCCTTCCCTACCCATAACTAAATTCTTCTTTTCTTCCCCTTTATCTTTCTTTCTTTCACCATCTGTGTTAATTTAACTTTTATTTTATCTTCACCTCTTATTATTTTTATGAACCTCTTGCCTTTTTAACTTCTCTATTTTGACATGAAGACACAGAAACCAATGGAGTGAATCAGAAGGAAAAAGTAGAATATGGAGAAGAAAATTTTGGAGGAGGATGTAGAAGCAAAGAAGATGATTATCATTGAGGGTGAAATGAAGGAGGAAACAGGCTAACGAAATACTCTGGGAAACACGTGTGATAGATTTCCTGGGAAGACTAGGTCTAAAAGTTTTGTTTAGGTTTGCTCTGGTTTTTGTTTAAGATACCCACGCTAGCCGTGAACACGCTTTCACTGACATTGAGGGTAAGAAACTACAGAAAATATTCTGGTGAAAGAAACATGCTATCTGGCTTTTTAATAAACTTATCTTCTTTTTGAAATAAACTACTATAAACTGTTTTTCTATGTTATTTCTCTCTATTACTTAGAAACTTTTTTGTTCAGTCAAAAACGACAGTATTTACTGTCTGTGACATATTGAAATAGGGCCTCATATGAAGGGTAGTTATTTAATTGGATTCAAGGTCCAGGCCCAAGATACATACACAAAAGATATTTTGATAAAAGTCCTGGGTTTTACATAATCCATTCTTACATGATATTGTCTTACTTGAGATTTTTCTCAGCTAGTTCTACTGAGGTCAAGGAGCATTTAGCCAAAATACCATTGAGCAAATTGCATATGACACGGCTTTGAGCCATTTGCAGCCCAAACATTTAATACCTACAAATAAATCTTGGTTGAAATGACAGAAAGAGGGAATCGTTTTTAATTTCCTTTTTTAAATGGCCCTTTTATTGTGAAATGTAATACAATAAAACTAGTCTCTTCACCCAAAAAAGTGCATAGACATAAATGTATAAAACCTAACGTATAACGGTAAACACCTGGGCAGTCATTATATAGCTCGAGAGATACAACCTTGTTAGCTGCAGATTTGTAATGGCCTTGACATCCGATGCAGCAAGTCCTCCTAATTTGTTCTTCAGAAGTATTGTAGTTCTTCTTCACTCCTTGTCATTCCACTTACATTTTAGGCACAGATTTTCAAGTTCCTAATAAAAATCCTGCTGGGATTTTGATTTTGACTGCATTGGATTTATAGATCAATATGGCAAGAATTTACTTCTTTATAGTATTGAGTCTTCTAATATAGGAATACAGTGTATGTATCAATTATTTATTTAGGTCTGTTTTTTCTCATAACATTCTATAATCATCTCTGTATAAGTGTGGCATATCTTTTGGGAGATTTTTCTAGGTATTTGATATTCTATAATAGGGTAAATGTTCTCTTTATTAAATTTTATTTTTTTTATATTCTGTCACTTAGAAATAAAATTGATTTTTGCAGTTTTATATATTTTTTTATCCTGCAAATTTTCTCAGCTATCCTTTCAATTATAATAATGTAACTGTGGATTCTTTAGATTTTTAAATATATAAAATCATACATGTATAAATAATGATAATTTTGGCTCTTTATTTTACATTCTTATACCTTTTCTTTTCTTGCCTTCCAGCAGCAGGTAGGGCTTCTAGCACAATGTGAAATGGAAGTGTTGATGGAAGACATCTTGTCTTGAAAGGGAAACTTTCAATATTTCTTTTTTATTCATCAAATTATTTTTTAAATTTTATTTTCATTAATACATAATAGATGTACATATTTTCAAATTACATGTGATAAGTTAATGCACTCATATAATTTGTAAAGATCAAATCAATGTTATTGGGATATTCATCACCTTAAATATTTGTCTTTCCTAGTTTCAATATTTTGGCCACTGAGCAGAATGTATGTTGTAGGTATTTAGAGATATTCTTTGTCCAATTAAGGATGTTTATTTTGTCCTTAGGTTACCATGGGTTTTTTTTTTAAATCGTGATGGGTATGGAATTTCTTAAGATCTGGATACTAAGTTGCTCATTATTACTGGATTCTCATTGATTCTACCTTTTCAGTGAACTGATCTAGGAATGGGTACAGCCATGCATATACATAGATCTTTGTCTATTTATATATGTATTCATCTGTGTGTGTATATCCATGAGTTTATAACTGATACCTCCAATTGCAACCCAACATCACAGAATTCCTTCTAGCTTTCATCCTTTCCTTATTTGCAATCCCTTTCTCCAACAAAAGACTCCTGGACCAAATTAGCCACAGTATACATACTTGTTTTCTCCATGAGTTTATAACTGATACCTCCAATTCCAATCCAATACCACAGAATTCCTTCTAGCCTTCATCCTTTCCTTATTTGCAATTCATTTCTCCAATAAAAGACTCCTGGACCAAATTAGCCACAATATATATGCTTGTTTTCTCAGTCATAGAGTACACATAAAGTAAATTTAGAATTTCTAACACCTACACTTGTGAAAAGTAAATTCACTAACTAGAGTACTGTCTATGTAGTTCATTTTGTCCTTAGCCTTAGAGTTATTATGAAAATATTATTTTACAAAGTTACTCAGCTTTGTCCTTCTCTCCCCTCCCATCTCCTTTACTGGGATTATATGGTTGATTAGTATTTTAGTTAGGTACATTTTTTCCTATTTTTATTCCACTTGGGATTGCTTCCACATCTGAGATGAATTTAATTTTTCAAAACTGGAAACAAAATAAAATTTTGGAATAAAACGAATGTGAAACATGACCATGGTTCTACAAATCAGAACTGTATGAAAAAGCACACTCAGAGCAGAGCCACGAGTCACCTTCTGCCCTGCCTTGTCCTTCATGCTTGCCCCTCTATTTCAACCCACACTTTGTAGACAACCTACCTCATTATTTCTTGTTTTATTCTTCCTGGATTTTGTGTGTGTGTGTGTGTGTGTGTGTGTGTGTGTGTGTGTGTGTGTTTACTTTTTCTTTTTTTCATAAACAGGCAGACAGATTAAGGTAGTTTACCGTCAATATGCTTTAATACTTTGCTGTTTATATACTTGATAATATCCTGAAAACTACTTTTTATAAATTCATGAATATCTTCCTCATTAATTGCATTACTCTATAGTACTCCATAATTTATCCAACTGGTCTTCTTTATATAGAAACTTATAATATCTCTAATATTTTGCAGTACATACAATGCAATAATGAATAACCTTGAGAATATGTATTTGTATTGCTGGAGGTATAGCTTTCTAGAAGTGGCATTGCCTTATCAAAAGGTTAGGTGCCCATACAGCTTTGCTAGAAATGATCAACTTCTCTTAGAATGGTTGTACCAGTTTGTACTTGCACCAAATATTTATAATAGTGTTTTCCTAAACCTTTGCAAAAGAATGTGTTGTCATACATTTTAACAAGTGTTCATCAGATTGGCAAGAAATGTAATTTCAATGTTTTGGTATTTATTTTTCTAATTATTATTTTGAACATCTTTTTATATGCATAAGAGCTATTTTCATACTTTTTTTCCTGTGAATTGTCTTTCATGTCTTTCCCCCATTTTCTATTGGTTTTTGGCTCTTTGTCCCTCAAGCTTTAAAAGTTCTTTGTACATTAGAGATGTTAGTCCTTGGTCTGTGATATATGTTGAAAATCTGTTCTGTTAGTATATAAGTTGTCTTTTAACTTTGCTTTGGTTTTTGACATGCAATAATTGTTGTTGTTATTGCTATAAAGTTTTTAAAATTATTCCTTTTATTCCTTCGGTATTTTGAAAAAGTTAGAAAGACTTCCCCTATACTGAGAATAAAAGGAAAATTACCCATGTTTTTCTTCTAGGATTTGTATGGTTTTAGTTTTTACATTTTTTTTTTTTTTTTTTTTTTTTTTTTTTTTTTTTTTTTTTTTTTTTTTTTTTTTAGTTTTTACATTTTAATCTCTAATCCTCTTAGAGTTCCTTCCTATGTAGGGATCCAATTTCGTATTTTTCCAAATGGCCACCCAGTTTTCTCAGTCTCATTTATTTAAAAGTCCATTCATCTAAATGCAGCGTGGTACCTGGGATTGGATTCCGGACATTGATGGCTGAACCTCCATGTTCTCCTTGGTAATATGTGGGTAATTTTTTTTTAAACTGGTGTGCCCATACTTGGGTCAGAACGGTCATTATTAAAAGGTTAAAAAACAATAGATGTTGGTGTGGATGTGGTAACAAAAAAGAACACTAATGCACTGCTAGTGTGAATATAAATTAATACAACCTCTATAGAAAAACAGTACAGGGATTTCTCAAGGAACTAAAAGTAGATCTACCATTTGATCCAGCAATCTCACTACTGGTATCTACTCCCCCAAAAAAGTCACTAAATTAAGAAGACACCTGCATGCCTATGTTTATTGCAGCATGATTCACAATTGCAAAGATACGGAACCAACCTAAGTGCACATCAACTGATGAGTGGATTGAGAAAAGGTGGTATATATACACACCATGAAATACTACTCAACCAAAAAAAAAAAAAAAAGCCCCCAGCACTATACAAGTTGGTGCAAAAGACATTGTTTTATAGCTAAGTGAAGTAACTCAAGAATGGAAAACCAAATACTGTGTGTTCTTATTTGTAAGTAGGAGCTGAGCTATGGGTACACAAAGGCATTCAGAGTGGTATAATGGACAATGGAGATTCAGAAGTGAGGAGTGTGGAAAGGAGTGAGAATAAAAAACTACATATGAGATACAATATACACTACTTGGGTGACAGATGAACTAAAATCTCAGACTTCACGACGATACAATGCATCCATGTAGCCAAAAATCACTTGTGACCCTAAAGCTACTGAAATTTTTAAAAAGTACTAAAAAAAATTCTGGTGTGCAACTTAAATGATATAACCTATATACCATGGTAGGTCCTTAATAAATGTTAGTGGGACCACAGCCCAAGAAGCTTTAGGCTTAGGTGTGCCTATCTCTTTTAATCCCATTGTAATGGCTACAAATATGCAAAGATTATAACCCAGGTAGAGCCATAAATCACCATATTTATAAAACAACTTTACATTAGTTACAGAGCAATATGTCATATAAAAATGCTGAAGATTTCAAAACTAAAAGTACCATTAAAGTTTATTTTAGCTAATTTGAATATGTAGCTTTTGAGACAGATTTTTAAGAAAATTAGGAGTGAGAATGTAAGAGGAGTAGTTGTTATGTGTGCATTCAGTGGTTCTTGGGTATGTTATTAAGTTGCTGAAACCAACACATCGTCTCCTAGTACCTGACAACATGGAGAGAAAAGGTAGAAAAATGAATCTTTCAACTGGTCTTCCACAGCTAGTTGGGGAAAAAAAAGATAAAGGGGATCTCTTCTAGAATGGTTGCCTTTGAGCTTCAGTTAAACTAAAAATAATATGTGCTTGACTTACACATAAATTTAAATTTTGTGCCAGCCCAGCTACTGACTTAAAGAAATAGATTCATTGCTAAAAACACATTTAATATTTATAACTATTATAGAAGAACACTGTCTCTATGTCTCTTGCTCCAATACTGAAATAGATAGCAGGTGACAGGAAGACCATAGCTATGATTCATTCACGAGTATTGAGTATTGTGTCTAAAAGTAATTTTTGTGGCAACTCAAACACGGAGTGATTTCAAATTTCTAAATTGATTGTAAAGTGCATCAGCATGATTAAATGCACTCCCACAAGAACAAGTGTTTGTTCTCAATATCATCATGTAGCCTATACAACTCTAATTTGACAGTCTAGATGTTCAAAAACACCTGGCACAATACATTGAATATGATTATGTTTTATTCAGTGGGATGGTTTATGAAAAGCTAGGCCTCTTGACTGAATAATAAAATATGAGTGGCCTCCTTTCTCCAACAGGAATTTGACTGCCAAGGTGATGTTTTCTTCATATTGGTTACGAATTTTTAAAGATTAGAAACCGATAGCTTACATTTTTAGAAAACTAGATCATGTTATTCCAGTTGGATTATTCCTAGGGTTGTTGACTTTGAGTGGTCAATTACAAACTGATATGAGAGTTACCCTTGTCTCTTACCAATGGAGAAAATAGGATGTATTGAAAGAAAACTGTCAAAATGATGTATGGATAATGTACACATGTGTATATGCATATATACATATGATTTACATCAAATATTGTTTTCTAGTTGGATAATGCCATGTGGTCTTTTGAAAAGCATCTCTGTGAAGGAGAATCCCATGCATAACAGAAAGGCAGAAGAGAAAGAGAGAGAGAAACATATATATTTTTTATAGAAAAAACATATTTATATATATATATATTTCTATGTTTGTAGAAATTGTCCAAGGAAGATACACACTTAAGGGACATTAAAATTATTGTAAACATGATATATATTAAAAGCCAAAATGTAAGCATCACATTTTAAAAATAAATTAATGTTATATCTACTTAGTACTATTTCATTATATTACAGACTTTTTTTAGTGTGGTCCCATTTGGCAGGTCCCAAGATTCCAGGCTCATCTTCTCCACTCATTTCCTAGGTGAAAACAAAAAACTATCATTAATAAACAAATGCTCACACACACACACACACACACACACAAAGAGACAAAGAAAACTCTGATTTTTACGATCGTAGAATGGATGACTCATATTGAAACCACGTTTATGTTTTTTATAATGAAAAATATATAAAGTGTAATCATTACCAAAATCATGGAATTATTGGCCAACAACATTGCCAATGCACATATAGATCATCATGCACCATAGCAGTAACCAAACTACAGCAATAAATAAACAGATAATCATATAGCTAAAATAATAATATATTAGAATGGAGAGGAAAGGAGATTTGCATCTGAAAATCACATATGCTTTAAGATAACACTGGTGCTCTATCAATACCAGATTTCTGGTATTCAAATTATGAATATGCCTGAAACATTTTAACTCTATCGCATGGCAGAGTACTGTGTGTCAACTGCTCTTCAGAGCAGAATACTGAATTTAAGTCCTCGGTATGCTTAGTTAATATGGTAATTCATGTTGGGAATAGCATATGTGAATAATTCTAATAACTTACCCATTAACTTAGTCATAAATAGCCTTAGATTATATGCAAAAGTAAAAAAACTTATAAATTTGCGTATCCTTTACAGGGACTTGCCTTTTGAGAGAGTTGTCAGATACATTAGTAATCTGCTGAGGGCCTCCAACTTACCTGAAGAGTCACTGGTGTATGCGACCAAAAGGAAAGTACATAATATTTTTAAGTACTATAGCTATAAATCTAATATACACAGATATTGCAAATTGTAGAGATTCAGTGCTCAGTGAAACTGGTAAAATTGACCTTAGGGCCTCTTCTCACGTAAGCACATTCCAGAGTTGAGAAGGGCTTTGAGGTCATGGAGACAGATCAGATTAAACAGACTTGGAGATCTTTGTAATTGTGTAGAGTCACAATAGCTCCAAGATACTTGACTGACAGCCACAAACCAGATTGAAAACAGGTCAAATCTGCACAGTTCTATAATCTCCAAACACTGAATCAATAACTCCCAGAGTCATACTCTTCAGATATTTACCAAAATGTTTATCAGAAAATTCACACTGAAGCCATACCTCACCTTAAACCTAAGTGGCCCCACTGAGATTACCATAATATTCCTGGATTTCCTCAATCTCCAGCCAAAATTACATTCTCTTTCATCTTTTTACAATTGAATTGCAATTAAAAAATTAATTTTGCTTGAACTAGCTAAAATATTTGTGCAGGCATGATGAGAGGAAGTTGTGTGACATGAATTGAGACGCCTGGCATTTTTATGTAAAAACGACAGCTATGCACAAACTGAAGGGTTTACAGTTGTCACGGACACGGATGACTTTCTTCATCTGGGAAGCTGGTTTGCTGCACAGCATCTCTTTCCAGTCCATTCCTGATTCGGCAAATTTTAAAACTGGTTGAAATCAAAGTAATACTTCAAGTGACACACATAATATCATTCAAGACCTTGGTCTTATTTCAAACAAAATCAAGATCTCAATTACCCTGTCTTTTGCCTGTTTAATTACTCTTTAATGAATATGAAGTTACGCTTTCAAATGGAGTGTGTGTGTGTGTGTGTGTGTGTGATTTACATCTGCATATTAGACTGAATAAGCTTTTAAATTTAGCGTACATTTTTTTCTACCATTTCTCAGAAGCGCAGCTAAAGACATATTCAGGCTCCTAACAGCCTTTACCTGGACAACTATCCACAGCTATTATTTTAGAGTTATGTATATCTTTCAACCTCTAGCTTTTGCTCTCTAATGCAAAACAAAATTATTTGCTTCACAGCTGTACACTCTGAATTTGCAACTCTGATTTAGGCAGAAGAATGTTCTTAATTCTACCTGTATTTTAGCAGTAGTTGGTACAGCAATAAAACACTCAGCCCACCTCCTCTAACTGGGATCTACAACTCCCAGGCTTTTTCAACATCAAAAGAAGATAGACCTCTCAGCAGAAGTGTGTGGAGTAAATTGTTTACATGAGCTCCAAAGATGAGATACACACAATTGTGGAACTGCCTGAAAATCTGATGCTATGACTAGATTTAATATGGAAGGATGGAAAATATATGTAAGATGCTTCAATTCCTCCTTCCTATGTTTATGGAAGATATCTATAATCTATCACACCATTCTTTTCAATGTTTAAGAGGGAAAGTATTGATTGATTAATTGGTTAATTGATTTTGTTCTTTTGTGTGTTGCTATATTCCCAGGACTTAGAATAGTACCTTGAATATCACATTGTAAGTATTCAATAAATAATCGTTGAATAAATGGAATAAATGACTCAAAAGTTGCTTCAGAATTCTTTGCAACACAACACTCTAGGCAAGCAAGATATAGTGTATTTGCTCTCCTTGATTAAGCTTGCCTCATTGTGAGCAGACGGAGCATGAAGGCAGCCAATAGTTTGCTCACAAAGCAGGCTCAATGTATTCTCTAGCTCTGATCTACCTCATGTAATGGCTTTAGGTCTGACTTGCTCTAGGGAAAATACTAATACTAAGGTTCATACCTCTAATGTAAGAAGGTATGGTACAAATCTAAACAACGTAGGCATGATTACTATTTTAGATTCCTAGGGTTGCCATAACAAATTACCAAGTAGGTCTGACTTAAAACAATCGAAGAATATACTGTCCTGGTTCTTGAGGCTAGAAGGCTGATATCAAGGGTTGGCAGTATCATACTCCCTCTAGAATAAAAGGCTTCCTTGCCTTTTTCAGTACATAGCCCCAAGCATTCCTTGGTGTGTGGAAGCATAACTCCAATCTCTGCTCCCATAGCCACATGGCCTTCCCTGTATGGGTCTCTGTGTCCAGTCTCCCTCTCCTTTTTCTTTACAGATGCATTGAACTAGGGGCCACCCTAATTGACTTTATCTTAACTTGATTACATCTGCTAAGACTCTATTTCCAAATAAGGTCACATTCAGAAGTATCAGGTGTTAGGAGAGGAACAAATCTTTTTGGAGGTCACCCTCTCCAGTCACTGTCCTCATGGATCTTACAACTGAGGGTGACTACACAGATGAGTAAACAGGAAATTACAACTGAGTGATAATGTGTTTTCCTAGGGGAAGTTAAAGATGCTGTGAGCAAAACAAAAGAAGCACCTAATCAGATTGCCCAAGGGCCTCAGAATTGCACTCAATGGCAGATAACAGAAATCTGACGATAAATTATATCACATTACATAACAAGAAATTGGAAGCAGGCAGTTTAGGTCTGGTGCAACTGTTCCAGGAAGTCATTGAGAATCCAGGTTCACTCTGATTTCCTCCTCCTCCAGTGTGGCTCTTGCTCTCGTGGCCAAAGAACGTCACCAACACCAGAGGTCAGCTCAGCATTTAAGTGAAGAAGGAAAGGAAAGGGGGAAAACACGTGTGAACGGAGCCTGATCTTATATCAGGAAACCATTATCTATCGGGAAACCAATATCGTCCCGCGGGCCACACCTGGTAGGCTTCTTACAGGTCATTGGCCAAGACTGAGTCTTAAGGCCATTCTTAGTTTCAGAGAGACTTAGGAGGTGAAAACATCTGACTGGGCGTGTGACTGGTCTATACAGAATTGGAGCTCTGTTAGTAAAGCAGAGGGGAAGAGGGGATTTAGGTGGGTAACTAGAAGATTCTGCTACAGAAACGGTCCCAATGATGGTGATGCAAAAACTGAAACTAAGAGGAAGAGGCAGCGTCCTCCCAGTGCAGAGGGTTTTGCAGACAAAAGGCGGAGTATTTAGAGAGACTCAGAGGTAAGAAAGAGCCAGGTAAGAAGACTTCCAATATAGCTGAACTGCAGCGTGCTATTGGGAAGTTACGCTGAAATGAAGCAGGGGAGGAAAGGGGCAAAATCCTAAAAGGACCAGTAAGTCGCCTGGTCAGTTAGGGCTTTTAGATACAATTAGGAGCAAACGGCCATTTTAAGCAGAAAATGAGAGCATTAAATGTTCTTGAGCAGCTCACAGAATTTTCTAGGACTAAAGAATCACATCTGGCTGCACTGCCAGGAACAAGGTCCAAATTATGATGCAAAACTAAGACAATGAGGCTGCTGTTGTCACCACAGCCAAACAGTGACCCCATTTGCATGACACGCAGAACACCACTGCCACCAAAACCCCAGCCTCTGAGGGCCCAGGAACTCTCCTGCCCTAGAACTTCCTTGTCATCCATAGCCCTTGTACTATCTCCAAATTCAAAGCCTAAGCAAGAGTGTCTGATGGGTAGGATCTCTCTTGTGTGCCTAAATTCTAGCCACAAGGAAGCATGAATATTTGGCATTTATTACTTCTAACATACAGTGTGGATCCCCCTCTTATCAAGAAACTCTTCCAGACATGGGAAGAGGCCTCAGCTGCTGAGCAGCCACGAAGGATGATAATGGGCAGACTTATGCTGAGGGGAGTGGGGTGTCCAGGAAGAGCTTGGAAAGGCATAGAACCTTCCAGGCCCCCTGTTTGTCACATGAATAACCAGCATTTAAGTAGGGGAGTAACCAGCATTCTGGACAGATCCTTCTGGCTGCATGGTGAAAAAATAGATACACAGGAAGAAAGTGAAACAGCCTAAGTACTCTGTGAGATACCATCTTGGGTATCTCAAGGGTCTTATTCTCAGGGAATGCTTTTGAATAATGAGATGGTGTCAACATTGGGACCAGAAACTCGGTCTGGATAATGCCAGACTGCCTTGTGGAAAGAAAAAAGTCACTATAATATTTAGCCTTTCTGTGCTGATTAAAATAAGAATAATAACTAAAACTGTGTTGTTGGGTGAGAAGGGAAGAGGAGGCAGGGTCTCTCCTGTTCTCTTGACCTTTGGTTGGTGGTACTGGGCCAAAAGCAGCAGGCATGCTATACCCACAGTAAAGCATCTGATCAATCTCCCCTCATCCATTCCTGCCCCCAGAGTGAGCCATGAGTGCAGCTGGCCAGTGGAGGCTCTGTCAGAGAGGCCCTTCATCCCAGCCTGGGCAAAAGTGTAGCACCAGGACTGAGTGAGTAGCTGGGGACACACCTGGGATCATGCCTCCCTGGCTTCACGTCCCGTGGTAGCATCTTCATGGAAAATGAATTAATAAGGATTTATTACCATGGTACTTTCCTCCCTCAGCACCTGAGAAACTAAAGTCTCTAAATCCCACTAAGATTAAGCCCCAGCTCTGGTTTCAAAGAGACATAAATAATGATAGTCTCTGAAGACTGTTTTTACTGTCTTGCACCGAACCATGAGAAAGCAACCTGGGGATTGACTTTTCAGCCACTTTCAAGCCCAGCAGCTTTTCCTGTGAAATAGTATGGTGACAGAAAGCTGCAAAACAGGTCAGCTGCGCTGAGCACCCTGGTGTGCCGGGTAAAGGAGCCCCTGTGTAGAGGTCTGCAGCAGTATGGGGTTGCCCTATTGAGCACACAGATTATTTTGGTGAATTCACTCAGTCCATGTGTAACAAGCAGGAGGCCTGGAAGTTTCCATGCCCTTCAGTGAAGGGATGTGAACTGGCAATGGTTTGGGGAAGGAATAAGGGGCTACTGCAAAAGAGGTTACAAAAGAAGGGACCTGTGGCTGGACCTCAGATCCAAAGGTAGGTGGCAGCTCACCTTCTCAAACCACAAGAGTGACTCATTGCAGCTCAAAGGTCACCAGTGCAGGCAGAGTAGACCAGCCATATCACAGAAGAGAGAAGTGGGGAACCAGTGGATAGTCAGTGGATCTAAGACTCCAGTTGCCCTGCCGTAGAAATGCAGATAGTTTCCCTTCATGTACCAGGACCCCATTGCTCCATCTTCAGCAGGAAAAGGAAGCATCCTAAAGAGGCTGTTTAGGCCCTTCTTCACTAGCTATTGAACAGTCATAAACAAGGCAATTTAAGCTAGAAGAAACTGAAATGCTACTGACAGGCAAATCTTTTCCCTGCTACCAGGGACTTCTTAAGTAAAATCAGTTCAGCCATTGAAAATAGGCTGTTGTTTTAGTGCACATTGGAGATTAGAGAAAGCAAATTTAATATGTGACTATATTTTGTATTAGAATTATTTTTATTGATTTTTTTCATATTTAAGACTTTCTGTTTACTTTTAGATTATACCAAATTTATTTTCCCCATTTTTATGCTTGTTTGCATGACTTTGTTAGTCTGTGACAGCATTCATTTGAAAAAGTGTCATGGTCATATGATGCCAAGTTCACCACTTATCTGCCCTCCCAGCAATATTTCTAAAGTGATATTAGGAATTATCCAAGAAAATATTTAGGCAGATCTACGGCCAGAAATTCCTTAAAAAGCCAGAACAGAACCATACCACTCTTTGCCTCGGCATTTCTTGTTCTTTGCTTTTAAACCCAAACACATGAAATATTCTTAAATGTAAGCCGCAAGTAAAATTATAAGCATGTTTCAAAATCACTTAGTCCCTTGGCTAGCTGCTTCTCTATATTTAGCCTGAAAGAGTAGCCATATGCGTATGCCTTAAGACAGTCCTCATGCTCTTGCAAAGTACTTTCATTTTCAATACACAGGAAAATAATTATGAAATTTGAGACCTTTCTTTTCTCTCATCCTCCCAAACGCACACATGTATACCAACACTCTTAAAGCATCTCCCCACACGTGCATTTCACAGTCATAGCCATATGAGTTGACAGTTCTTGTCTTAGTACAGCAGGAAATACTTTCAACACCAGTCATGACGTGGATAGCTAAAAAAAATAAAATAGAGTCCTATTCTCAAGGCCCTTTTAATTAAGTCCAAAGATCTCAGCTAGACATCAATTTTCTGTTTCCTTCAGAGTTGTTAATCTGTCTAGTAACTAACTGGTAGATCAATGTGCCAGGAAAAACACACACATTTTTATAGTCTTAGCAAATCCAAAAGTCTACTTTTAATTCTTCATAAGTCAGAGTTAGACCAAGTCTGCTGATAATTTGCAGGGTTTCCTTGGTCTATGTAGGATGATTGCTATACCAGTTTAATGAGATTTCATCAGGTGATATATAGAAAGACACAAAGGTGGAGAGAAATAAAGATACACACACACACACACACACACATACACACACACACATACACCACAACTGGAGAGTTTCTGACCTCTCGTGTGTGTGTGTGTGTGTTGTCCACTCAGTTTTTCTTTTATTTTCCTAATTGATCCATCAACTTTGGTTAAGCTTTCTTACAAAATAGTTACTTCTTGGGCTAATTTAGCAAACACCTTCACAGTTTGCTTTCACAAGACATTGTTATCAGCAATGCTCTTACAATAGTCACCATAGTATTTTGACCAATAGTGCTTCAATATTCAGTAATGGTGTCCAGTGCTCCTAGGACACTATATTTGCTCTCAGTGTGACTCCTGGGATATTTTAAGAGATGTTAACACAACAATCTGCATGTCCTTTTTCTCTACTCATCATTATCCCATCATTTCTTTTGCAGGTAAGAATATTCATTTTCTGTTACCAATTTGACTCACTTATCCTCGTTGCAAGTACCTGGTTGGAACATACAACCAAGAGTTCTAAAAAGAGGATCAGGGGAATCAGAGAGGATCAGAGAGTAGGAGGGCAAACAGGCTTGTTGATTTTCCTCATCAAGCAAACCTTGGTAAGAAGACACCTTCAGATATAGAGACTGGGAGATGATAACTAGGCCAGAGGCAGTACCATTAAAAATGCATACTACCCAGAGACACAAACCAGATGTTCAAATACTCATTTTCATGTCCCTGATTCATATGGCTAAGTTAAGCATTTCCTTTTAAGCAGAGATATATTTCTGGTTAATTGATTACTTAAAATCATCAAATATCCTGCTCTTCTTTTTAATAGTTAGGTTAATATTTTCTAAACACTCACCATTTTCATGATTTATTACAATTTGTTTTGTCAAAACCAAGCATTAACCCCTTTCTCATACCTTTAAGTAACTGAGTATATTATCTATCCTAAGAAGGTCCCAATCGGGAATGATTGTATCTGCAAGAGTAAAAATATTTATTTAATTCTTACTATGAAAAATTTACAGAACTAAAAATAAGTGCATTTCATGCCTCATTTTACCTCACATTAAATTTGTGTCTGAAATATTCCACCTACATTATATGATGCACATTTGATCCAGAATGCAGATTGACCAAATTACAGGATTCAGTTGTAAAGTGAAAAATACCCAATTATTTGTTTCTACTCTCCTTGTCACACTCAATTCTTGGTTTCCTGTGCTGTCACTTCTCTGGAAGGTCAACAGTCCTTACCATTGATTAAGGCAAAGCCTCACACCCTTTCTCTCTTTGTGCTTTCTGTTGGTTAATTATTTGGCTGTGGTTGCAGGTGGTGCTTAGTATACCTACACGCAGTCTTTAAGAAACCATATTAAATGGTTTAACATAAAGTAGACAGACCGTTCTCTCTTGTTTCAAAAATATGAATTTCTTTACTGGAACTTACCTAATGAGAAGTATTTACCACATGCCCTGAGCATGACAGATGACAGTGATGTGTAGGAAGGCTCTGTACCCCTCAGAAACCATAAAATGGGCACTGACATTGGAGTTCAAAGCTCAACTTGCCACTGCATATCTATATAATTACAAATTCACCTTAGTTTCTTCACTATTACATAGGGAGAGCAGTGGCCATGTCACAGGATAGCTGATAGACTCAATTAAACACACATTGTGATGCATACGGTAGGAGGTGAGAAGAGAAATAAAGTGCTAATTGCATGTAACTGGAGAAGAGAACAGTAATAGGAATTAAAACAGTAGAAAGTGTGCACTGAGGAGAAGCCATGTAAAGTAGGAGAGCAGCTGGTAGAGCCCAAATCAGGTCTCCCAATCATCCAGGAGTAAAGGGCATTTGGAAGCTCTTATTTCAAACATCTCAATTTCTTTACTGGCATTTACCTAATGAGAAGTATTTACCATATGCCCTGAGCATAACACGTGCTTAGTGCAGGATCCTCCCATGGCACTTGGACACCCATCTCTATAGTCCACTGAAAGCTCGGAGGTCAATGTTGACACAAGAACTCATATCATGGGTGGCTGCTTCTGGATCTGATTAATTTAATTAGTTGACAATCAACTTTTCAGCACTAGTGCAACAGAGCTCTTTGAAAGTAGAGGTGTGCATAGTGAGGATGTTTTGGGATAAAGTTGCTATGAAGTTAGACTTTGAAATGTATTCAATCATTTAAAACGTATTTAGTGAGTTGAGTAACTACTATTGGTCAGGCACTCTTAAAGGGTAGATATGCCCCTTGCCTCCATGGGCCTCACGGTCTATAACGTGGGATGGGAATTGTAGCAAATTATAAGAGAAAAAATACAGCTGAGGTCTAAAGAAGAGTAAGAGTTTAACAGGCAAAGGCGGTGGCAAGAGCCTCCAGGCAGCAGAAGCAGCACATGAACATCCTCTAAGCTGAAGGAAAACTGAGCCCTTTGGAAAATCTGTAGGGAGAGGGGATTCTGGGTTTATCAAGAAAAGAAGTTGGAGAATTAAGAAGAGACCAGGACAAGTAGGCAATTTTGAGTCATGTTACAGAATTTGCATTTAATCCTAAGAGCTTTGGAAAAACATTAATGATTTCAGTGAGGAAAATAAAATGATCTAATTTACAGTAAAGAAAGATGATTCTATCTGTAGGACTGAGCATAAGTAGGGGGAATTAAGGCAGATTAGAACAATTAGGATGCTACTGGGGAAGTTCAGGCAGGAAACTTCGGTGTTCAGGATTACAGTCGTACAATGGAAATGGGAAGAATGTAACTGAATACAGAAAATAAGTACAATGTAGAGGCGTTCAGGGGAATAATAGTAATCTGTTTTGAATTATTATGAATGGGAACATAGGGTGTGTTTGGATGATTGAATTGGGAAAGAGAAGATGAACTCAATTCTGGACAGACTGATTTTATAGTCCCTGCCACATATTGAGGTAGATATGTCTTACAGACCATTGTCTCAATGGGTCTGTCCCTCCCATGAATAGGCTAAACTGGAGATACAGAAAGGAAAATTACTGACATTTATTAGAAACTGAAGTTATGGGGATGAATGAGATCACCAGCAAAAGTGAGAAGATAGCCTAGAAATGAACTCTGAGCAAGAATTATATGTAAGAAACCAGCAGAGGACAAGACTTCCATCCAGAAGACAAAGAAAGAGTGGTTTAAAAGTTTGGAGGAAACCCAGATATTATGCTACCATAGAAACCAAGAGAGGAAAGTGCTTTAGGAAGAACAGGGTGGTCTATACTGTCAAGTTTTACAGAGAAGTAACCAGTGACCTTTTGAAGCAGTTTCAGTGAAATGGAATAGGCATAAGCCAAATTATAGAGAGAATGGATTAGAGAGGATGGTGAGCATATGGAGATAGCAGGAGTAATTCAAGTATCTTGGACATAAAGGGGAAGAAAGAATTAGGGCAGTAGTTACGGAGGGAACAGATTATAGAGCACAAATAGCCAACCAAAGAACAAGATTGTCACTGAAGCTACAGTCACTGGAGCTAATAGATACCTTTCACAGTCTTTTCAGGAAGGAGACTTAAGTCCAAATTTGCATGTGGAATGAAAAACTCTCAATCAGGGTTAAAAAAATAAAAAGGGACTCCTAATTAGAAGAAATCATCACTAACAGTCACTCATGATAGCATTGTCCTATGTTCATATGGTCTTGATGTCCTATTTCTCATTTGTCACACTACATAGCTGCTTCTGTCTTTGCATACTGACTGAGAATCTACCAAAAAAAAACCCCACACACTCAAACAGTAATGGCACAGGTAGCTCTTGGGATAACAGCCTTCTTTTAGATCCTCTAAACACAGTTTTGATAATATTTTCTAGCATTTTAAATAAATCTGTTGACATCTAATTTGCAACACAAGAAAGCTAATTTTAAAATTCATTATTGCCCACTCAGTCTAAGAGACAATTTGAGCTGAATCATTGAAGAGCTGGATTGTTGCTTGCTTGTGGGCCAATAAGAAACAGATGTATCCTAAGTGAGAATGTATTCATTTACAAAGCAAGCAATGATTCAGTCTAGTCATAGCCATAACACTTCAGGAACTGTCTTTAACATTATCTCTCCCTTGGAGCAAAGCATCTTTTCTCATTAGAAAATCCATGCAAGACATTTGGTTTCAAAATGGACTCAAACAACTCTCTCATCTAAAGAACACATGAAAACATAAATAAGTGGAAAAATGCTTTTGAAAACTTCCAGTGAAGACATATATCTTCTGGTAGTCATAGAAAGGATTAAGTTGATGGTGTTTAATAACTAATGGAAAGACCCTATTGGTTAAAAATTGCCTACTCATGTCTGCAGGGGAAGTAATAAAGTATTATACCAATAAAAAGTAATAATCACAATCACTGTGGATCTATAAAACATTATTAAATATCCCTTGACAACTTAAAAAAATTCCAAGTAATTATGAAGCCTCATTTTAAATTAAAACCTGGCCTTGGCACCCCACGTCACTCTTACATGAGCATGGTAATGAAGGAGATTTATGATGCCTTTGTGTATATTGCTGCAGAGTTAGCTGGCTGGCCACCCTTATGATATAATCTCTTTTCTCTGCAATTTAATTAAAACAGTAAAAGATCTGACCTTTGCTGGAGATTTTCTTATCCATAGCACTAAAAATATCCCCTAGAAGCAATCTGTTAATATGATCTCTCAAACACAATCCTGCTCGTACTGGCGAAGAAGAAAAAGACAAGAGAAATACTGGAATCCAAAAAGGTTAGCACAGGTTAGTACATGGTTAGTTGCCACAAAACAAGGAGTCATAGGCCTGTCTATAAAAAGGGAAAAAATGAATTTAAGACACCTAATTATGTGAAGCAATGAATGAAAATTCCCTGTCTACTGTCCAGCTTATAATAAGGATACAATAATGAAAATTGCCTCTCATTCCCCCAGCCCTCTTAGAGGAATCATTCTCATGCCTATTTTGGTTTGCATGGTACTTATAGGCTTTAGTGCCTTGATTTACAGATAGATGCCCATGGGAGTCTTACCTGTTCTCATAACCCCCAGAATTTTATGCATTCTGTAGTAAAATATTTTACAATGAAGAAAAAACTCTTTATTGATGATAACAGATCACTACCAACTCTGTTCTGATGATTGACATCTTCCTGTCTGGTCATAGGATAACTGTACTTTATTTTCATGGTGAAAGAGGAACGTTCCTCCTTTTCACTGTGTGAATGTGGCCTTCCAATCTGAACTACAATCTGATGGAGGAAGAATGAAAGTACTAGAGAGAAGTAGAGTATAGCCCAAGGAAAAATAGAACCACGATGGGAAAAAAATCCTATTAAACAGCACTAGGAAATGGCTAAAGGCCCAAATTTGAGGTCAGACAGACATGGGATCAATTTCTTCACCACATCCTAGTCACCATTCCTTGGAAAATGCATCAATCACTTCTGAGCTCTTGGCTCAATCTACAAAATAGCAATAGTATTATTGATTTTGTAAACATCTTAAGATAATAGGAATAAATTTTCTACATTATACAACATTTGATGTTTAATAACCAATAGAAGCTAATATCAATGGCCAGGAAAAGAAAAAACAGCACTAAAGAAACTATGGGTCAAGCTAGTAAGTCATAAATTTCCACTGAAATATAAATGTAAGTTAGAGTCTAGGAACAACCAGTATGGAACAAACATCAACAAATAAGAATGGATGCTGACCATAGTCAAGTGAAATAGCTGTGACTGTGTATACTGAATGTGAATGAGTCCCGCTCTTCTCCATGCCTGCCACTCCACTTTGTACAGAGCAAGTTCTCAACGAATATTTATTAAATTAAATTCACACTGTATTAACCTGGCCATCTCACAAAAGTGAGGTTAATTAGAAAAAAACACACAAAATTAACAAGTAAATATTTTTAAAAGAATTATTCTGAATTTTCATTTCCAGGGAAGTTTTTCAGTTTTCATGGATGAGGTTAGGTGTAAGTTGTCTGGCTTAAATCCGATCTTTCACTGTTTTTCTTTTAATGAAACAACAATTTGGATACTTTACATGATACGCTTTTTGTTGATTGATTATTAAAATCTGTTTGCATCTTGGCTCATTCCAAACGAATATAAAAGAGAGCTATCTTGATTTATAGTTTATGAGGAACTCTATTGGGATTCTTGTGACAACCCTTCAAAGATAAGGAGACAAGCTCAGAGAAGTTAAATGATTTTCTAAAATCACACAACTAGTGAAGTGCTGAGTTAAGACTCACATCCAAACCCTATAGATTCAGGTTCAGTGTTCTGTTCACTCTACACCATGCAGCCTCTTCACTGCCTATGTGAACTTCACGCTAGGCTTTATTTGGGGCAGATTCAAGCCTTACTAACAATTAATTATCCTTAGTACTGTGTCTATCTTCTTGTGCTCCAAGCTTCAGAACCTAGGACAGCACCTGCATAGCCACATCTTTACTAATTCAGTAGCTGTGATTGTGAGCATGATTTTGAGGACTCCTGCCAGCCTTTTTACATTACGACAACTATCTGGTTCTGATGAGGAGACTGAATTTCTCTAAGCCTACTCCTCTCTTATATCCAAGGCTGACATTACCAATGACTGTGCCTGCTATCATGACTATGTTTTCCCAACACACTCCAGTTGTCACTCTTAAGCATACTGGTAGCACAGCTAATGATTTCATATGAATAGATTAGAGTTGTCAGAAAAGTGAAAGACAACACAATTTTAATTGTGATTAAACATATATACTTTGCCCTTCTACATCTGTTTTTATATCAAGTACAAACTTTAATAATACACTTAGCAGAGGCATCTGGAAGATGTGTTGATCCTAGTTGGCAGCAGACACCAGATGGGTTAGTCAATCTGGAACAGATGGTAAATTGATATTAATTAATTATAAGCCTGGAATTTTCCACCACTCATGATTCTCAGTTTCTATGAATGTTTACCAGTTTCGGTTACTCTCAGTTTTATAAATTCCTCTTTCTAACCTGTGCAACTGTAAGAGAAAAAGAGAAGAAATTTTCTCTCTCATTAGAGAATATCTTGAGCCCTTAGACACCGTGGGGTTGAAAAATGAACTCTGATGAGCTCATAACATTATGGTAGAGCTGGGAGGCTTATGGTTAGCATGATCACAACCTAGGATTTTTCTGTTCCTTCTCTGCCAATTAATGCTACTCTCTTCCCACAATTCTCCTCTCTCGCTCTGTACTGTCCATAAAATTACCTGTGAGAACTCTATGCAAAGAACAACAACCAAGTAAGTATAAAGTACACTCCCATAAATAGCTACACATATATGCACTGTTCAAACTTAGAGAAGACAAAGGTTGAAGTAAATAATTGAGAATTAAGTCCTGAGCAGAACTTCTACCACTTCTTAAATTGAAATCTTGGGCTAAATGCATGGAGTGAGAAAATTGTGAAAAAGAAGGAGTGAGTTTTCAGGTCTGTGGAGCAGCTTCTGATTCATGTTGAGAGGAATGGTCACAAGGTCACAGAGGATAGGCCATAGCCCCACCAAGTCTCATGGATTGAAAAGTGAGCATTGGATTAGGGAGTGCTTTCTTACCTGTGGCAACAACACTAACACTCACAAGTCAATGTTGCCCAAGTTGACCAATCAGATCATCGACTCCTCTTCTTTGAAGGGTGGAAAGAAAGATGGTAAGTCCTCACGTGGAGTTCTAGAAAGTTATTACCATCTTTATAATTCTTATTCAACTCCCTAATGCCTAAGATTCTGCTGACATAATCAGCTTGCAATTTTATTTTAAATATTTTTGTTAAAATTTAAAAGGGAAGCTAAAAGTAAGAAATCAGAGAGCTGATTTGGTGGCCTGAAGAAGACAGTAACAAGGCGGTGGGTGCCAAAAGTGGAAGAAAGGATAGAAGGGAGAAAAGAGACACTCAAATATGAATAGTTCAAACCTAGGACCATTGAAAAAAATCATGTTTTGCCTCAGGCTGGCCTTAGAAGTCAGAAAAGATATGTCAGAATCTTCTTAGTAATAGTCATATCAGCTGTTTAATTCCTTTGTTGCCTACCCAAAGTTTACTTGTTCCAGGGAGGAAGGGAGAGAGCTCAGAGAGTACATAATTCTTCAGTTTCACCCCAGTCAAAAGTTTTTCTTTCTGTATTTAAAATAGACCTTATTTATGAATCATTCACCTTACAATTACTGGGGATATACAAAGAACACACTACAACTAAAAGTTAAGGTTTTCTTTTGATATCTTAGATTTTGTTGCATTTTTTTCCCTTTAATTGTACCTAGAGACAATTACAGAAGTCAGATTAGTCATCCCTGAGACAACAGCAGAATGCCTCCGAACTTCTAGAGAGGTTCAAACAAATACAGTTTGCTAAATTAAACAACAAAATTAACACAGAGTAGATCTGGACAGCTATATAAAAACCCACCTTAGTAATAGGCAATGTCTTCAAAGGCAGGAGAGAGATAACTAAAAATACTACTGTATCTAGTGAGCAGTGAGCAAGGCACAGGGAGGTGCACTTGAGCACCAAAGGGAATTTAGGATCCTACGGTGGCAATGTACAGCTCCAGAAGCATGGTCCCAGGAAGGGAGAAGTAATCCTTCCCAATGCAGGAGGAACCTCATCCCTCTGAGGAAGTGGTAGCCAGGTCTGAATTCCCAGATCTAGAAACAGTTGTCATCTGCCATTGGAAACTCCTGACCACACACTCCAGACATTGACACACCATTTTACTAGGCAGAGTTTTGGCCTCAAATCCACTTGTGATTGTCTACCTTAATGAGCAGAAACAAACCCTGCATGAGCCTAGATCAGAGTTTTTCAAATTGTTATCTTCAGAACGCTAAGGTTTCATATAGTTATCTCATGGGTGACTACTAAGGAAATTGAGCAGTATTTCCCTCCAGCTGTCTCCTAAACTCCACTCCATCAGCATTTCTACCAAAGCACTTTACTCTTGTCTGAAGATTACACTGGAGTTCTACGTAGGATCTTTTGGCGGTAAAAAATCTACCAAGATGTGCTTACATTGATAACACAGACCCTTAGAGCCTGCTCTTTGATTCTTCTCCATGGACTCCATCCTGATCCCCAGGTAGCTTCCTGTGAGACATCCCTGGGCATCATATCATATTTATGACCTCTAAGAGGTTATCTAGAGAAAGAGAAGCACAAGGCCAAATAAGCTAACAAAAAAGCCAATCAAAAACTGTGCATGCTGTGCAAAAGAAAAAGGTTCTTATAATTTCTTGACTCTTTCCACTTGAGGACCACCTGTGGATCTTAACTAGTAGTAGACTCCTTCCTCCCATGGGGCAGTGAAAAGTATGTGAGGGTGATTTTGGTTGTTGTAAAGACTTGGGGGGGGCATTATTGTAATCTGTACTAGGGCTAGGAAGGAAAACATCCTGTAATATGTGAGGCAGTTCTGCATAACGGGATTGGACCTTACCATCCACCACCAGAATGCCCATACCATATGTGTTTAAAAATAACAAGAGAGCCATGGCCTGTTCTGCAACATAGTAAAATCATGGAGAATATTTCTGAGACTCTTCCTGGAGGTTAGACAGTGCAGATATGTGTATTTAATATGAATGAGTACATCATACTATCATATCATAATAACATTTAACATGCAAAAAAATCACTATTTCTGAATCCCATACTTCCTAAGTATCATTTGGATGCCCATGTGGATCTTCTGATGTCTTCTCCATTTTCCACATCAGTTGTAGTCTCATCGTAAATTAATATATATGCCATCTGATGTTTAGACATTGGTCTCTCATGAGCTGGGGTTAAAGTAAGTTGGTCCATGAGACAAATCTGTTCTCAGACACCAACTGAATCAGGCATTAATGCCTGTGGAACAAGATTCCTAGACCAAGGATAAGGATAACTCAAGTTAAAGCCACTTCAGGGGGCTTTGGATAGCCTGCTGGCCTCTCCTTGTGACATTCCTGCCCTTACTTTGAGCCTTTTTAAAGCCATAATAGAAATATTCCTTTTGAAGAAAGCACTTAGATAAGGGCAAATCCAAAATTTTATTCTAGAGTGTGACTTCTGAAAGTATGTGAATGAAACTCAATTTCTATTCTGTCATCGCTGTAAATCAGGGTGGCATTAGGAAAGGGCACCAAACACATAATGCTAAGCAGAGGACTGGGGTATTTGCCATTTTACACTAGGAACAAAATGCAGACATTTTTATGTAAGATTTTTCTCTAGCATTCCACTAACCATTAATAACCTCCTCCTATTGCTTTTATGTAACTTTACGCATGGGAATTTTATACAATATGACTAACTCATAAAATTTTAATAGAATTGGACATATGGCTAAAAATATCACCTGTTACTGTAATTATTAAGCAACTTCATGCTTCAGAACAGAATCAAGTGAGGTTGGGAAAAACAACTCCTTAGAGAAAAGTTATTTGCTTTCTAATTCAATGTGTATGGAGAGAGTTGTTCTTAACTCAATAGTCTAACACAGGTTTGAAGTAAGCATAAAAGACTTAGAGAAGTTTAGTCCCTTTTCCTGGGTATTTAGTGTTTTGTGACAAATAGAACTCATATATTTCTTCCTGAATGGTGAAAAGTCACCACCAGCATTTAAGGATATCCAGAATTTTTAAAAAGAAGCAGCTAAAAAAAACCCTAAGTATTTGCCAAATATACATTGATGAAACTTCACTTCCCTTATTTTACTATTTCTGTTGCATCTTATATTTCCAATGTCAAAAAAATGCAAGACCCCAGAATAGTGACAGCTTAATAATAACTGTCACTTCTTTAATGCTTAACAAGGCACATTGCCAAATACTTTACATATTGTAGTGTAGCTAGTGAGAGGTAAATTTTTCAGTCTTGAGAAGCTTCCAGATAGTTGTATCTAAATGGAGGCAGCAGATTTCTTAGAGTAGATCTTTACTGGGAAGGACTCTGTTTCCTTTCTTGGATTTTTGAAGGTATGCAAATGCACCACAAGTAAATGGTAATCATTGTTTTGGAGGAAGGATGTAACAGAATCTTCTACAACCGAACAGTCTTCTCTTCCCAATGTCCTGGCACTAACAAAAGTTTAGTAAATTTACTCAGAAAATTAAAAATGCTCATTTGGGGAGAAACAAGAACAAGATCCAAACTCTCTCCTTTTGAAGCTCAACTCTACTAAAATTTCAATGATAAATGAAAATCGCACAAAGCAAGGTATTTATGTAGGAAATGATACCGAGGACCACAAAAGGCAACTTGGATTTAAGGAAGAGGGCACAGAATGAAGACCCAGATTTGACACCAGATCTGACCACGTTTGTATAAACTTTATCTCAGAAGAACCTGTTACCTGTACTATTAATTTTTTTAAGTTGTTTACCAGTAACCATAGAGGATTCAGAAAACTCCTGGAAAGCCCCCTCAGTTTACATGGCACATGCTCAGCCATTCAGCTCTTTGGACAGACTGAGTAAGGAAAAGGGACGTTTTGAGAGGATAATTACAAACTCTTGTCTTGCCTTTGGAAACGTAGATTTAGATTCCCGTAGAGACTCATCACCATAATTATTTCTGTTCTGCTCTTTAAGCCAAATTGAGGCAGATCAAAGTATGCCCAAAGAGTAACTTGGAGTAGGATCTTCTTCCATCGATAAAGAAAGTCATAATGGCAGTAGAACTGCATTTACAAATGAGCAGATTAGGTAAGGCACAACCACAGAGAGTGATGTCCTCAATGATTATGAAGGGAATAGCTCTCCTGGTAGATAATTGTGTATAATTATCTACATTTTCAAAATTGTATATAATATTACACATATATGCATACACACACTTACATATGCTACACAAATCCATAATCAGGAGAGTGTAGAGGACCCAGGGACACCCAGGGTTTGCAATATGAGCACATATGAATCCTGGCTCATATTGGATATAAAAGTTACGTAGGACTCAACTTGCATGCTTCTTTTCTTCCTTCCTGTCATTACCAGCATGATCCCCTCCCCAAGACTATCAAAAACAACAGCTGTCTAGGGATGTGCCCCTTCCTGTTTGCTGAAAGGCTATAAAGATACTACTTAGACAATAGGCTCCAACAACCCCATGGAGATGCCCTGCTCTGTCCACACAGCTGGGCTATGAGGTGGCATTCTTGTCGCATAGATACAGAGGCCATTAAACTGACTGTGGGTTATTAGTACCACTTAGTTTAAGAACAATGAATTTGAGGCTGTGAATAAGAAAAGAGCTATTTTTCTGAGATGGACTTGATAACCTCTAGAAGCCACTTCTATGTAGTTTTAGATAGTAATGAAGAGTATAATACAGCTGTAGACTGGACTTCGTAAGAAATGGCATCTGGACATACATGCTTTCTGGATGCTTTATACTTCTACAAAGCAGAATTCTATTTTCACAAAGCCAGCCACTGGCAAGAGCTTTGTAAGTATGATCAACCATTATGAACAGTTCCCGTCTTCTTTCCATTCTTGGAACAAAGTTCAAAATACCTAACATACTCTTTTTGTGCCCTGCCTTATTTAGGCCCACTTACCTTTCTAGTCTCCTCTGTCTGCAGTTGTCTACCTGCCATGCACAGAGAACCCAACTGACCACTAATCAAGTGATCCAAATAATACAATTCCAGTCAAAATTTCCTAGGAGGGGTGGTGTGTGTGTGTGCGTGCATGCTGTCTGTGTGTGTATGTAAACAGACAAATTGATATGGTGATCCAAAATGCATGTGAAATGCAAAGGACTAGGAATAGCAAGTTATAGTCTAGAAGAAGAACTGCAAAATTGGAGGAGGGGTCCTATCCACTATGAAGGCAAATTGAAAAGCAAGAGCAACAGTGTAGTATTGGCATAATCATGTACAAGTAGGCTAATGGAATAGAATAGGGAGTCCAGAAACAGACCCACGCATATAAGAATACAAATGACAAAAATCATATAGCAGTGCAGTGGGGATTAGATAGTCATCAAAACAAATTATGTTAAATTAATTGCATACCTATACAGGAAAAGCATAAATCTGAACCTCCTACCTGATACTATAAAAAAAATCAACTCCAGATAATTTATAGATCTAAATATGAAATGCAAAACAATAAAACTTTTAGAGGAAAACATGAAAGATTATTTTAGAATAAACAAAGATTTATTAAATAGAATTCAAAAAGTATCAGAAATTTAAAAAATAAAAACACTGTGTCTATATAAAAAAAAAAACAGTGACAATGAAAAGGCAAGCCATTCAGTAGGAAATGATATTTGCAACACAAATGTCTGACAAATGACTCATATTTATCAAGAATATGTAACCCTTGTAATCAATAAGGAAAAGACACTCAAACCAACAGAAAAAAATAGGAAAGAGAGGCACTTTACAAAAGAGAATATGGAAACATGAAAAAAATATTCAACCTCATTAGCCATCAGAAATATGCAAATTAAAAGTGCAATGTGATATCTCTGTACACTCACCAGAGTGACTTAAATTCAAAAGATTGACAATACCATATCTTGATGAGGATGTTGTACAAGTCAAACTTTTATGTACGTAGGTGGCAACGTAAATGGAAACAATCATGTTCGAAAACTGGCAGTATTTATTTAAGCTGATTGTATTCCTGTGACACAATAATTCCAATGCCAGATATATACTCAACAGGAATGTAAATAGGAATATGTGCACAGGAATAGTCATAGTATCAGCATTTGTAATAACCCTAAGTTAAAAACAATCCAAATGTCTATCAACAGTAGAATGATAAATAAATTGTGGTATATCCCTACAATGGTGTACTATATGCAATGAAGATGAATGAACTAAAACTACAATGAATCTCTCAAACATAAAGCTGAGAGAAAGCTGCCAGATGCAACCTTGTACATACTATACAATTCAATCACTTTTATAAAGTTATAAAACAGGCAAAACTAATGTATTGGGACAGAGCCAGTGTGACATTCAATTCCAGAGGAGCTAATAACTAGAAGAAAGCACAGGGGGACTCTGGGATGCTGGTAATAGTTTGTATCTTGACCTTAGAGTTTGTTACAGAGATACATGGAGTTAATAAATGATCCTTGAGCTATATATTTTGTTTGTGTAGTTTTCTTTATGTATGTATGCTTAAATAAAATAATTCACGTTTTAAAAAAGCATTTTGGGTAGGAATCTTCAAGGCTCCCACTTATGCTTGTTTGAAGGAGGCTTTGATTCCCTTAAAGCTTGACCAACTGAAGTTTCAGGGAAGTCCTATTTAGAAGATTAAAAATTAAGAGATCCCAGGAAAGTGACAATTACTTAAGTTGGGTCTTGAGTACATTTCATTACTTTTCATTGTCTCACAATATTAGTCTCTCTAGTTTTATGTTTTACATTGTCTATAATAAAAGCAATTTTTTTTCCTAAATATCTGTGAAAGGTTTGCATCCAACTCATATCAACCACTGGGGTCTATTTCTATTTCATCTAGTATATTAGTCCCCTAAGGAAACATTGTCATCAAAGATTTTTGCTTACATAGGAAAGATCTCCTCTTAGTCATCTGAATCTTTGAAAAGTTATTTCTTGTGTGTTCTGGTTTCTTTTTCTTCTTCTTAAAAATAAAGATGATCGCTATTTCCTCTTGTTCATGACACCTATAAGCCAATTACCTTTCTGCCCACCCTCCTGTCATCATGTAATGAATGATCGAATGACAAAAATAAACTCCAATGAAGAACACACATGGAAGCAGATAAAACTAAAGAATATGAGCTGAAAACAGGAGACATCTATATTTGGCTAAAGAGGCCCCATGCCAGATTAACTGAAAAGGAAATGATTAATTACAGCAATGTAGTAATAGCGATGCCCCAAGCGTTTCAGTGAAATCAAATGACGCAGGTTAGAGTCCAAAATAACAGGACGATTGACTTGGGAGTGGTGAAAACACTTTTGAAAATGTGTATGTCACATAAAGATGGCCCTATTTTTACCAAAAAGAGAGAAAGAAATGCTTTAAAAGATCAATACAGTAAAGCTACAGATAAAAGCTACAAATAATTTTATTTTCTTTATACCAAATATTCTTCCTAAATTGGAGGATAGAAATGGTGCTTTATATGACACTGATTTATTTTTTTTAAACCATGGAGAAAATCGTTACCATTCAGGAAGTCACAGATTCCTACATGTAAAAATATCTAACTCTGATCTATTTTTATTTTGGAATTACCATTTTTATATACTGTTTCATAACATTTTTTATACCATTTTCAGTTCTCTTTAAGGTTGAACTTGTGTTCATTTTTTTCTCCTCTTCAGCCTAGATAAAGTGCTGTGCCCTCCCAGGTAAGGAATAGAGTGAAGAGTCCCTATCTCCTGCAATCTAGTTCTGCCGCCATCTTGCCTCCTCACAGAGACAGAATAAGGGAAAGTGACTCAGCTTTCTTACTAATTAAATTGCAACTCACCAGTTGGAAGTTGGGCAGGCTGCAAAAATAAACCTTAGTGTAGCTCAGTCCCTTGGAAATTCTAAACCCGTATGTAACCCCACCGACCCAAGCATCATGCTGGGTGTACTATGAGACTCCAGGCTTGAATCTCAGCAGGAAGGAGGTTTAGTGGTGTTACACAGGAAGTAGTTGAGTCCACGTTTTTTTTTTTTTTTTTTTTGCAATGAAGAAATTCATTGAAATTAACCAGGAAAAGCATCAAAATATAAAACATGCCTGCTTTTTCTCTTCAGCAGTGCCTAAACTTATTCTAGGCCAGGCACAGTGTCTCATGCCTGTAAATCCAGCACTTAGGGAGGATGAGGCGGGCGGATCACCTGAGGTCAGGATTTGAGACCAGGCTGGCCAACATGGCAAAACCTTGTCTCTACCAAAAATAAAAAATATTAGCCCGGTGTGGTGGCACATGCCTGTAAGCCCAGCTACTTGGGAGGCTGAGGCAGGAGAATCGCTTGAACCCAGGCGGCAGAGGCTGCAGTGAGCCGAGATCATGCCCCTGCACTCAAGCCTGGGTGGCAGAGGGAGACTTTGTCTCAAAACAAACAAACAAACAAACACACTTATTCTAATCACTCATTGAATGGAGGTAAAGGACAGACAAGAGTTGGGGATAGCTCAGCAAAAGCAATTCCAAGCAAACAGAGGCTGAACCATTCCCCAGATAACAAGAAAAGAACCTCAAGTTTCTCAGAGGTGATGAACTATCTCGCAGCAATATACTACAAAAGTAATGATAACTTGTTGTGAGTAGCTTTCAGTATGTAGGAAGAACCCCTCCTTATCCATAACTTGAAAAACAGCCAGAATTTAAAATAAGAGTTATCACTCAAACAGAGGCTGAGATTTACTTTTTTTCTGCAAGTGATACTAAAAGTCTTGATATAAGGACATAGTGACAAAGAGAGCACGGAATAGTAAGAACAGAATCAGACTCTGAGCAACACCACTGGCTGTATGAAAGAGCCCACACAAGAGGCTAAGAATACTGTACACAAAGATTCTTGATATTCTTTAGCAAATCCTTAAAAATGAAGTACATAAGCCAGGCGTGGTAGCTCACGCCTGTAATCTCAGCACTTTGGGACGCTGAGGTGGGCAGATCATGAGGTCAGGAGATCAAGACCATCCTGGCCAACGCAGTGAAACCCTGTTTCTACTAAAATACAAAAAAAAAAAAAAAATTAGCTAGACATGGTTGTGAGTGCCTTAGTTCCAGCTGCTTGGGAGGCTGAGGCAGGGGAATCACTTGAAGCCAGGAGGCAGAGGTGGCAGTGAGCCAAGATGGTGCCACTGCACTTCAGGCTGACAACAGAGCAAGACGCTGCCAAAAAAAAAAATAAATAAAAAAGAAGTATATAAAAAGTATACAGAACAGATTACAAATGAGAAGCTGGCTATGGCTGAAGTGGAACCAGATGTTAAAAAGCTAGAAGGCCAACTTCGTGGTGGCCCAGTAGGAGAGCGAATCTTCAAGCTGCAAGTGAACTAAGTATGGCAAGAAAAATAATGCAGTGGAAACAATGGGAACCATTAGTAGAAGAGCTTCACACCAATCAGTGGGAATGACCAGTACATCATTAAATGACTTTAGTGAGTTGATGGGAAACTGATGTAACTAAATATTCTGTTATATTAAAAGTATGTCCGTGTTATTGATATTTTGTAATCAAGAAAACTTATACAGAAAATATTTAGGAGACTTGATTGTGGTAATATTGTCTTGTAGATCTTTTTTTTCTTTTCTTACTTTCAGTTCTGGGATACAAGTGCAGAACGTGCATGTTTGTTACATAGGTATACATGTGCCCTGGTGGTTTGGTGCACCTATCAACTCGTCATGTAGGTTTTAAGCCCCACATACATTAGGTATTTCCCCTAATGCTCTCCCTCCCCTTATTCCCTACCCCCTGACAGGCCTTGGCCGTGTGATGTTCCCCTCCCTGTGTCCATGCGTTCTCATTGTTCAACTCCCACTTATAAGTGAAAACATGCAGTGTTTGGTTTTATGTTCCTGTGTTAGTTTGCTGAGAATGATGGTTTCCAGCTTCATCCATGTCCTTGCAAAGGACATGAACTCATTCTTTGTTATGGCTGCATAGTATTCTATGGTGTATATGTGCCACATTTTCTTGATCCAATCTATAATTGATAGAACCCATTTAGGTTGGTTCCAAGTCTTTGTTATTGTAAATAGCACTGCAATAAACATATGTGTGCATGTGTCTTTATAATAGAATTATTTTGTGGATCAATTTTTTATTTGCATTCACAAAAATTATTTCAAGATAATATTTCTTTGAACAGAGAGGCTGTGGGAAGATTTGAATATTAGTTAGAATAATTCCTACAGATCTTCAATGCAGAGGCCATAATCAAGAAGTGAAGCTTCTTTAGCAGTGTCTTCAATGTCATTTAATTTTTTTACTGTCCCAAGAAAGAAAAGGTTCTTAATTATTATTGTCTAAATAAATTTATAGGTCCCTGTTTGAAGTCAAGTAGTAAGAATGATTATTTTCATAAGTTATAAAAAAGCAAAAGTGGCTGGTCATAAAATTTGAAAATTAACCTCCTTGACTGTGTCTTACGTCTATAAAGTAAAATTTAAATATATAATTACATATTGATTACAAAATCCATAATAAATGTCATTTTATTTTGGTCTTTATTTAAATTAATAGTCTCAATTTTGTCATATTTTGTTGTTACTCTATTATTTTTGAAAATCATCAAATTATAATTCATTATACAGTTGAAATTGATACTTGAAAGAAATATTTCTTACTGCACAGAGGTAGTTGAAAAAACTTTTATTTTTGTTGTATTTAAAGAAATTAGCTTTCCGCTCTGTGGCTTCTAATTTTCTTGATTGACCCTACTACATCAAGATAAAAGTAGAATTTCTGTAAAAGAAGAGATATTAACAGTTCCTGAAGTTTTTCTGCCATATGGATAGGCTTATACTCAAAACATCTTGGTCCTATGGCGGCAAATTCAAAGTGGAATCGCTAAGTAGTTTTTACTAAGTTTCTAATGTAAGTGCAGGTAGATTTCAAAATAAGACAAATGCTGTCCAAGGAAAGAAGACATTGGCAAGCTTAGGGTTAAACAAAAATAAAATGAAAATAAATTTTAAAAAAAGAACAGAATCAAACTGGAAATAATCCTCTTAACCACACCTGCTAAACCTTTTTTAACTAGTTCCCAAGTGTGGAGGGATTGGGTACAATATATAAATGAACATCAATCCTTTTCTAGACATTAATACTTTTCTTTATATGAGCATACCTCAGAGATATTCTGGGTTTCTTTCCAGACCACTGCAATAAATAATTGCAACAAAGCAAGTCACAAGAATTTTTGTTTCCCAGTGCATATAAAGTTACATTCGTGCTATACTATAGTCTACTAGGTGTGCAATAGCATATTGTCTTAAAAAATGTACATGTCTTAATTTTAAAACTACTTTATGCTAAAAAGATGCTAACAATCATCTGAGCCTTCTGTGAGTTGTAATCTTGTTGGAAGGTCTTGCCTCTACATTGATGTCTGCTGACTGATCAGGGTGGTGGTTGCTGAAGACTGAGGTGGCTGTGGCAATTTTTAAAAATAAGACAACAATGAAGTTTGCCTTATGGATTGACTCCTCCTTTTGCAAAAGATTTGTCTGTAGTCTGTGATGCTGTTGGGTAGCATTTACCCATAGTAGAACTTCTTTCAAAATTGGAGTCAATCCTTTCAAACCCTGCTGCTGCTTAATCAACTACATTTATGTAACATTCTAAATCCATTGTTGTCATTTCAACACCTTGGCTAGCTGGTGCAAGAGGCTTAGCTTTCAGCCTATGGGGCTTTAAACAGGACTCCCATTTCTAGCTTTTGATTTAAGCTAGATTAGCATGTGAGTCTTCCTTTCACTTGAACACTTAGAGGTCATTGTAGGGATATTAACTGGCCTAATTTCAATATTGTGTGCCCCAGGGAACAGGGAGACCAGAGGAGGGGGTGGTCCTTGGAGCAGTCAGAACACACACAACATTTATCAGTTAAGTTTGCTGCCTCATAGCGGTGCAGGTTGTGCCCCCCCCCCCCCACAAATAATTACAATAGTAACATCAAAGATCACTGATCACAGATTACTGTAACAGATACAATAATGATGAAAAAGTTTTACAATATTGTGAAAATTACCAAAATGTTACACAAAGACACAAAGTGAACACATGCTATTGAATGTGTGCCTATAGAGTTGTTCAATTCAGGGTTGCCACAAATCTTCAATTTGCAAAAGATGCAATATCGGCAAAGTGCAGTAAAGAGAAGCACAATAAAATAAGGTATGCCTGTATAATTAACTGTATAATAATATATTTATAGACAGTTGCACTCTGTAGTGGTTGCTCATATATTCTAAGCTACTTTGTTTTGTGCTGTAGGTAGAGGAATGCTTGTCTACAATTGGCCTTAACAACATGTGGATCTGGTTGTACTGGTTCTAAGACCGACATTGTCAATAACCTAGGCTTTTCCACCTTTCTGTTCTTCACCATATTGATTTTCATCTTCAAGCTTGTTCACTTGTGGTCACAGGATGGTGGTCTCAGTTTCAGATATTGCTTCTGAATCACCTCCAAACATAGGAAGGCTCATTTCTCTCCTTGTGTGTTCCTTTGTCTCAGAGAAAAGCTTTTCTAAGAATCTCCCAGTGATTTTGCCTTACGTAACATTAGCCAGAGCAAAGTCATGTGCTTACATTCATAACTAATCACTGGCTAGGGAAATGGGACCACAGCTGTTAAATGTGTAACTATGAAGTGCTAAGAACCTAAATGTAGGTTGTGATAATAATCATGGAAATAGATGACGGAAAAGAGACATATTTTAAAGAACAATTTGAGGTCATGTTGACTACAAAAGTCAGAAATGAAGATGAATCCAATGGCTAGAGTCTCGATGACAAGAAATGCCTAACCACTCCTCTAAGAGACATAGTAGCCCCAGGGACTGGATCTACTTGGCTCCATGAGGTCCCTGGGTAGGGTGGAATCAGGTGGAATGGGCTGAACAGTGTGGCACCAAGTGCAAATAAAAATAAAGTTTACAAAGTCATGTAGAGTGCCTGGCTGTGATGTCAACCTGAAAACTTAGGCAGAGAGGCCATATCTAGATTTTTTTTAAATTTCAGATATCAGAGGTATTAGACAAGGAAAAAGGTTACTGAATGAAAAGGCCTGAGACAACTATAAAATTTGAAATAATATAGGACAAAAGATGCCTAAATATGTCAGTAACACAATAAAGACTATTTAAAAACTGGAAGTATAGATTTTTAGAAACTCTTATCTGTAAAGAATTAGTCAGAGACATACCTAAGAAATAAAAAAGGCATAAACTTCTCATACTGGTTAAATATCAGTTAAGAAAAAACTTGTGGAACAACATTAATATCTGACAAAATTTACTTTAAGATAAAAAGCATTACTAGAGATAGAAATGGTAACCATACAATTGTAACAGGATAACTTCACCAGAAAGATTTTAAAATTCTTAATTTACAACATCTGCAAAAATGCAAAATGCAAAAATTGACCAGAGGAAAATTTGTTTTGTTTCTATGTACACCAAATAAATCCCATATTTTAAAAAGTAGAAGAAACAGAGATAAATAATGCAATGAACCTATCACCCAATTTAAGTAATATTCAAAAGGAAGTTGACAAATCCACCATTAGAATAGGAAATGTTAAAACACCTCCTTTGGTATAGTCACATGCCACATAACATTTTGGTCAAGGACAGACCACATATACAATAGTGGTTCCATAGGATGATAATGGAGCTCAAAAATTCTTATTGCCTAGTGACTTGTTACAATTGTCTACAGTATTCAGTATAGTAACATGCTTTGTAGCGTATTGTATGTAGGTGTGTAGTAGGCTACATTTGTATAAGAGCTGAACACCTATGATAGACATACAACCAAGTCATCTAACAACACATTTCCCAGAACATGTCTCTGTTGTTAAGTGACACAGGACTGTATTTTTTTCCACATAAAAAATGGCCACAAAGATTTCCAACATTTGAAAAAACACAATTGGCAAGATTGATCTGATAGATCCACCCACCTTGCAGAGTTAACTTTTTTTCTCCCATAGTACCATAACACAAATCCTGTACTTCAAATGTATGACTACCTTCTCTTCCATCAAATGAAAATAACACGTAATTCTACCCTCTTGCCTTGACCCACATAGTTATCCCACCTCCAAAGGCAGAGAATATCTTGATATGTACTGTCATTTGTTTTGCTCTGGCTGTTTTTGTTTATATGATTATTTGAACTAGGTTGCAAGCTGTTTGATAGCAGAAACATGATTCTAAATTTAGCAGGATCTCAATACAGGACTGAGTTTATAGCAGTATTTCTTTTTTTAATTAAAGGAATTTAATTTTAAAAATTCTTTAATTTTAATTAAATTTTTTATTTCTTAAAATTAAAAATTAATTAAAGAAATGCTTTAACTAAAAAGCAATGCATGGTTATTGTCACAAATGAACAATTCAAAGATGTATTAAAAAATTAATGCTTTTCCCCATCCTAATCCCTTAAGATAATCAAGATTACCTAGTTGCCTTGTGTTTCTCTTTCCTTCTCTTTCTTTCCTTTTTTTCTTTTCTTTCTTTCTTTCTCTCTTTCTCTTTCTTTCTTTCTTTCTTTCTTTCTTTCTTTCTTTCTTTCTTCTATCCATCTAAACATTGACCTCTATATGCTTTTGGGGGTGGGATGGGAGTTTATGTTTTCTACTAAATATTAGATCTATATATATTACTTAAAATCATTTGCAAGCATAAAAGACTATGGAATTTTTTGCCAGATTAATAAATATGACTCCAACTCACTTCTTTAAACATCTACGTGGTGCTCTACAATTTAGATGCACCATAATTCTCCATCCCTCTTTGATTCATGGTTCATGGCTTTGGGTTGTTTCCAGTTTTTCTGCTACCCAACAAGCTGGTGCTTTTCATCTCTGTGAGGTTTACTACAAAGAGGAGGACTTGGGGGGTCTTTTCTGATTTCGTTTTAGACTTAAAAAGCTAGTTGTTTGTTGCCTTACTAAAAGGCTACTGTAATTCACATTCCCACAAGCAATATATGGAAGGCCTCCTCCCTGTATTTTGAGTACTATAATACCTTTCAACCTTTTTTCAATTAGAAATGTAAAAACTGGTATCTCATGTTTGCTTTAGTTTGTGTTTCACTAGTTACTAGGAGTTTCAAGCATTTCCTACAGTGAATCTCATTTATATGTCCTCGCTCATGAATTGTCTGTCTGTGTTCTTTGCTCATTTTCCTCCTCTTTTTGCCTCGGAAGTACTTGTCCACCTTACATATTCTCCTATGTAAGGTGGAGGTGAAAGTGTGCGGCCAGCACAAATCCTCTTCGGCCTGAATTATTTGAGCTCTGCCTTAAACCTCCCTTTTTTCTTTGGCTGTGAAGACATGGTTCCATCTCTCTGGGAAATTGAATGCCTCCATTAAAAAGAAAAAGAAATAAAGAAGAAAGGGGGAAAGAAAGCTCTTCCCCACCTCACATAATCCTCTTTGCTATCCACAAAGCCTGCTGCTGCTGCTGCTGCTACAGAATTCCCGTGGGATTTCTATTCCGGCAACCAAAGAGCATGGCATAAAACCCACCCGCAGAGACCTCACAGTCTGAAGTGCCAGTGTTCAGAAACCATTCGCTTAATGTCGTGCTGCTCTATTGAAAAATGCGGACTCTTTCTGATAGTCTCACTTGAGGGAATAGAAGCCCAAGCGCAGCAGCCAGATGATAGGGCTCACGCCTTCCTCTCCACATGCTTTCATCCCACCTTTCGAACACCTCCTCCATTTCACTGTCCTTCCCCTGGCCTGCACTCCACCTTTCAGATTTCATAAGAGCGCTTCACTCCTCATTCCTGACATTAATGAGCTTCAAGCTGATTTTTGAAAAAAAGAAGAAGAAGAAAATGGAAAAAGAAACCTCATCTTGCCAGCCAATATGCCTCCAGCAGGCTTTCCCACAGAGAGAGGAGTGACTCTCCAGGCTGCAGGGAGGCTGACACGCAGGCCAGAAGGCAGCTGTCTGCTTTATTGAAATGCCACCTTGGCCATAGTGTGCTTTCTCTGAGGGCCGATTGATATTGTTCGAATGCAGGACCCATGACATGCTTTGTTCCTTATGTCCATTGGTCCTCTCAGCAGGCCAGCTGGAGGGAGGAAAATTCAGATTTTGCTGCCAGTCCTGCCTTATCACTCTCCACCCTCTCCACAACTCTATCTGGCCCCATCTGCTTTTCCAAAAGGGCTTCACCAGCACATCCAGTTCAGCACAGATA
>NW_016107718.1:938033-975610 GCF_001604975.1 Cebus imitator
AAAAGTCCTCCAGGGAATTCCAAGAGGGTAACACAGATGTGCTTTCACATTTCCACCCACACAGGAACCAGCTTGAAATGTCAGATGATCACTGTGTTTGAGCAAATATTAATTTCCTCATGAGCAGATTTTAAATTTGCTATCATATCGCAAGGAAATAGTTTGTGCTTAGAATACTTGTTTTTTCTTAACCTAACGTGTTTTTTGTTCATCTTAAAGACAGATCACTGCCTAAACAACTTTTTCTTCTTCCCCCTTCTCATAGCTTCATTGAGGTATAATATAACCATAAAAGTCACCCACTTGAAGTGTACCGTTTGACAAGGTTTGGTAATTATACACACAGTTGTGCAACTATCACCACAGTCCACTTTCCTCAAGGTCTCATCATTTCCAAAATTCCTTCTTGCCATTTGCTGTCGATTTCTGCACCCACCTCAAGCCCAGGCAACAAGTGATGCACTTTCTGTGCCTGTTGTTTTGCCATTTCTAGAAATTTCATATAAATGGAATAACACAATATGTAGCCTTTGCATCTAATGTTTTTGAGGTTCACCCATGTTGCCACTCATATCAATATTTTGTTATTTTTTGATAGTCAGGTACCATTGTGGTCATTGTGGGTAGATCACATTTTGTTTAGACATTCACCAGTTGATGGAAAGTTGGTTTGTTTCCAGTTTTTTACTATAGTGTCTCTCCTATGAACATTTCAATGTAAGTCTTTTTGTGGACACATGTTTACATTTCTCTTGGATAAATGTAAAGGAGTGGAATTGCTGGATCAAATGGTTAACATGTGCTTAGCTTTTTAAAAAGCTGCCAAAAACTTCAAAGTGTTAAAAAAAAATCTTCATTTTCAAGGTCATATTTGCCATGACAGCACCCAATCTCAAAGAATAAATAAAAATTCTGAGCATCATTTAGCAAAGTTTTTAGACATAGGATCATGAGCAATAAAAGTAGTAGAACTTTAGCCAGGTGTAGTGGTGGGCACCTGTAATCCAGCTACTCAGGAGGCTGAGGCAGGAGAATCGCTTGAACTCGGGAGGTGAATGTTGCAGTGAGCCGAGATTGCGCCTCTGCACTCCAGCCTGGGCAACAGAGTATTATTCTGTCTCAAAAAAATGCTTAATAAGTAAAATCTAAGGAAAAGGAATATTATTAAATCCTGTTCCATCACTGCTGCATCTTTAGCCTAGAAAGAAGGGCTTTTTTTAGAATTCTGCTGACAAAGGAAGAGCATAGAATTACCACTTGCTCTCAGTTCTTTTGCCTCCACTTTCTATGCCCTGCTTCCACGTATTGAGGCTGAAGGGGCCTCTTTTAGAGATCTTAGGCGAAGAGAGCCAGTTGAGGTGCTCCCAAAGACATAAGAACAGAAGGGTCTTGAGTGCACAGGCCTTGTCAGTCTACTGCCACCTGCTGGGTGGAAGCAATATCCACAGGCTTCATCAACAGGGCACCTTATGGGCTTCCTCAGGCTTCTTCTAGCAGCCTTCTGAATGCCTGGGAAGAGATAGGCCAGGATTTCCCTGACTTTGGCATGCCTGAGGATTCTAGATCCCTAGGATCAGAAAAGAAGCTAAACTCTGCCCTGGTGGTTTGGTACGACAAGGCCATGGCACCAGAGAGTTATCAAACACCGCATGTTCTCACTCATAGGCGGGTGTTGAACAATGAGAACACATGGACACAGGAAGGGGAGCACTACACACTGGGGCCAGTTGGGGGGAAATAGGGGAGGGACGGTGGGGTGTGGGAAGCTGGGGAGAGATAGCAAGGGGAGAAATGCCAGATGTAGGTGATGGGGAGGAAGGCAGCAAATCACACTGCCATGTGTGTTCCTATGCAACAATTTTGCATGTTCTTCACATGTACCCCAAAACCTAAAATGCAATAAAATAAACAAATGGGAAAAAAAAGAGATTTTTCCAATTTTATTTCTGCTACCTACACATTTTATGATCTTAAACAAATTATGAACCTTTCTAGTTTTCCATTTTTCCCCTCCAGGATTGCTGTGAGGATGAAGTGGGATGAGAGGCTGCACATAACACGAGCTCTTTGATGGCAGGAATCTTTGTACAGATCCTGAGAACCTAGAACAGTGCCAGACACATAGTTGGTATTTCAAAAATGTTCATGGAGTGACTAAAGTACTTAGTGGAATTCCTGAAGAGATTATTGGTTCATTTGTTCAATCTTTTGCTTAATGTTTATTGAGCACCTACCAATGTTTTAAAGAGCTAAGCTGAGGAACCAAGTATCAGAGTAGCTGATTAAGACCATTAAGCCCCAATGAGAGTAACAGTCAAATCTTTAACCCCTTACTATGACAGTATTAGCAAGAGGAAGTTGGAGGAAGCATCAACCCCCTTTCTGTTTGATTTTTCTCAGCGGAATGACACCAGTGAGGGTCAGATGGATCAACACGTATGTAGGGAACTGTCTCACTATCAAGGGAATCCTGACTAAAAATTCCTGCCATCTTATGGAACCAGGGAGACGGGAGAGGAAAGGAAAGAGCTAATGTGGGAAAGTATGAAGCACTGAGTCAGAGTGGAGGTTTCTCCTTCCCGGATGCGGAGGTCTCAGCAGTGATACCTGAGAAGCTCCCTACTGAAGGACCCCAGTAAAGAGACCTCCACATGGAGGATTCCCGGGCTAGGAATGCAGATACATGTAAGAACGAGGCCGGCCAGGGGGCCTGAGGCCTTGACTGCCATTCCCTCAGAGGCTGCAATGCACAGCCCATACACCAAGCCTGGTGTGGAGAGGGCGCGCGAGGCCTGGAAAATCACACGCAGGTTTTGTCCAGGAGCCAAACCCCTCAAGGTTGCTATTGAAGAGCAGATAACGGCCTCTGCCCTCACTAAAGTGTACAAACTATTGAGTAGGCAGACCATAAACAGACAAATAAATTCATAATTGCAAACTGTGACAAGGTCGGGGTGAGGGTGGAGGGGATAAAACATCAGAACCCTGGGAGAAGACGACAAAGCACCACTGCATTGGCCTCAGTGCTCAAGCCAGCACCCTCAGTGGGGAAATCCGAGCTGAGACTTGGGGATGAGAAGGAGCCAGCTGCATCATGTCAGGGAGAAGAGGATGGGAGAAGAGGGACACACAAACTAAATATTCACTCTACCCTGTGTTACATCAGGCTCTTCACTAATCACAGAGGCCATGCTTCAGGGGGCCAAAGTGACTACCCTGAGCTTTATCCAGATCTGTGGCCACTTTGTGACCATTTTTCTTTGATGTTGCAACTAGTGCATTCAGTCGAATCTCACCTGTGGTTAAGCAGATCTCAAATACATATGAGACAGATGTTCCCAGGATCTCAACAAACTTTTATATATTGGAATGAACCCACTCTGTATAGCTCTATGCAGAGCACCAGAAGAATAGTGTTCATGGAATGAAACTCCTTAGTGTTGTTGAGACCTTTCTGAATATTAAAGCCAGAAGATGCTGCAGAAATCAGCAGCTACTTTTGACTTTAGGGACGAAGGATGGGTCTGTGACTATTTTCCTCACCTGGGTAGGACTCTGAAAATTTCCCCGGGGTTGCCTGTCCTCCTGGGCCTGCCTTTGTAAGCCTCTGATGCAAAGTTTATTGTTAAGAATGGGCTGGGCTTTCCAATAATTGTGAAAAGCCATTCACACATAGCAAAGAAACACTAGCGCCTATTGTAAATCTGAGTTTTTATCAAGGTTTTTTTGTAATCCACTCCCTTTCATGATCATTGTTTACTGTCAGTAGAAGGCACCAATTCATTTCACGAAGCCCTAACACACATCCAAATTCTCAAAACTTTGTTTCTAGAGTTCTCTTTGAACACATTTGATTGTGCCACTAAACTAGTTATATTCCTGACTTACTATTTTTATTATTTTTTACTTTACATAGACACAGGGTCTTGCTCAGTTGCCCAGGCTAGCCTTGAACTCCTGGCCTTAAGGGATCCTCCCACCTTGGCTACCCAAAGCACTGGGTTTATGGAAGTGAGCCACCACAACTGGCATGTTTTTTTCCTGTGTTTTGTTTTGTGTTTTAAAGGAGAAAATGATGCTGTCAAAGGAGAGCAGCACACAACCAGATTCTCAAAACTTTGTTTCTAGAGTTCTCTTTGAACAACATTGGATTGGGTCACTAAACTAGTTATATCCCTGACGTATTATTTTTTTGTTTTGTTTTGTTTATATATATACATATATATATATATATATATATATATATGAAAGATAATTCATTCAAAGCATCTAGTACTTCCTTTGTGTTTCATAAATGGTAGCTTTGATTATAACTGGAGTAGATTGCAATCACCATGCCTGAAACTTAATGCATACTGAATCCACCACACTTTAAAACTTGAGGCACCCAGTTGAATTTTGGGGAGGCTATAAAGTGAGTTTCTGGAATTTTATTCAACTCTCTTCTTCCCTCAGATATGTGACTGGGAGAATGTAGCTTGGAAAAGAAAAAATCCCTTAAAGGCCCGTAGATGGTTTTATTGGCTAGTACAGGGTAGGCATGGGGTTAGAGAGGGGCTACATCAGGGAGGGGGTATTGTGGGAGGTGGAGGGTCTCAGAAAGTTCCCCTTCCATCCCTCCTGAGAAGAATGCCACCTCTGTTTCTTCCTGGGTCTTAATTAGAGTCACAAGCTTGTAAAGAGAAATTATGGCAGAGTAGTTAAGGGTGCAGAATTATTAACTAAAATTGGGGGGAGCAAATCTTGCCTTTGCCACTTTGCAATCATATGACCTGAAGTAAATTGCTTATCCAATCTGTGTCTCCCTTCCTTGCTTGTAATGAGGAATTTAGAATAATAACATTTTCTACTTCAGATGGTTGTTTCGAGAGAGATTTAAATAGTTAATACATGTGCTTAAAGAAGTCAGGCCCAATTACAATATCTCAAAATATTCTCCATTGTATTTTTGAAGTTCCTAAGTCTGTAATTTAAAGAGAAAATACTTTAAATAATCTCTGTCACGCCTCATGCAAAAGAGAAATAGCAATTATGACCAGCAAAGAACAGACGCAGTAGGTAGCCAAAAGGGCTACAATCTGAGGAACAGACCTTTGCAAGCAGTGAAGTGACTGACCCATGCTTCCCTGCAGCGCAACCACGGAGGTGTCAGGGTTAATTATTACAAAATATCCACTGGTTCAAATCCAGTTTTAAATGGTCTGGATGTGCATAAGGCTGATTTTTAATTCCTCTTTGAAAAAGTGCTATCTCAATTTTTGAAATCTCCCTGAGCTCTGTGACTCATACCATCAGAAATCTGACCTTTCAACCCAAGGGGGAAAATCTAAGTTGTTACCTTGACAACAAAAGGTAAGCAGAATGCTTTGAGCTCTGGTACTTCTTCTATAAATAATCTATCTTTTGCCAAAGAAATATAACATGAGCATGGAGGGGAATAAGCTGGGTTGGCTATGGGAACAGTCTGCATTTGAGAGGATCATTTTAATCACCACTTTTAGGAATCATTCCCAGAGGCACTTCTGTGGCAATTAACCAATAAATCAATGAGAATGAATGAATTTAATTTCTAAAACTGGGAATTTACACAAATCAAGACTGATAATGCTTTTTCATACAAGAAATTTATCTGTATGTATTTGTACTGTTATCTAACTTCTGTTGTTTTTCTTAAAATATTTATTCTCTGGTTTCCCGACAACCCCTAAACCAGAACAAAGAGATGGTAACAATAAGCTTTGCGCCTTTGGCTGTAATTTACATGCTATTACCCTATACAGTAGCAGGAAATAAACAGCAATAAAGTTGAAGGCGTTTTAAAACGTTGTGGATTATTTTTTAAAAAAATAAAAAAGCAAAGTTCTCTTTTGGTTGAAAGTCACAACATACTATCGAATTTATTATTTTTAAGCCAGCTGTACACATGGATAGATTTAAGATTCATGGTTGTGATTATCCTTTTGCTTGCTGACGTAAATTAGTCTTCTGGGAAGTCCAAGTTATTTCTCAATAAGCTTTAATACTCTGTGAGTCAGAGTAGGTGCTGCTGATGAGTGTTGCAGGATTTATAGGAAGGCAACTGAGAAAATAAGGGGCACATTTATCCAATGGCCTTTGCAAGTAGTGTATAAAAATATTTCCTGAATAAGAGCCTTTGCTCCAGTAGATTCGAGCTGCTTTTCAGTGAACAGAAATCACCCAGGAAAATTTCCTAAAGTAATTTTCCAGTTTGATGACATATTTTCCACGATTATTAATGTTTCTTATTGTTGTAGCAGAGTGAGAATGTCTACACTGAAGCTCAGGTGAGCAAAATAGGTTAATAGTTTATTTTTTCCAACAGACCTTGTTTTGTTCTTAAGTTCCTACTCTTGATGATTACAAGGGGATTGCTCTAGGTTAAAAGACACTTGAGAGACGTAATAACCAAATGCAGTATGTGGATTAAATCCCCATTCAAACAAGCCAGCTGCAGAAAGGCAATCTGAGACCATCAGAAACTTTTAATATAAACTGTATATTAGATAATTCTTGAAACAATTGTTCATTGTTTAAGGTGTGATAACAGCACTGTGGTAATGGTGAAAACTGCCTATATTTTTGATGTGCACACTTATGTTTGTAGGAATAAAATGACATTATGTCTGAGATTTGACATTAAATATTCTATCCAAAAAAGGAATGGATGGTAGAAAAAACCTGACTGAGAAAAATCTAGAATACGAGTGATGTATATGTGGGGTTTATTATGCTATTTAATTTATATGTATCTTTGAAAATATTCATATTTTTTTACAAGTCTCTTCCAGCCTAAAACTGTCCATCTCTCCTGGCTCTGATTCTAATCCACTTCTGGCGTGGGTGGTCCACACTGTGGCTCTCAGCCACTGCCACATTGCTCCTCCCATAGCCTTTGTTCTTCCCATTCATGAGGTAATAAAACAACAAAACCAAAGAAAAAAAACACAAAAAAAACAAAGACTATATTCTATCCACAATATAATATTTTTGTTTAAAATATAGTATGATGCTAGGATATTGTGTTATATTTCACCAGCAAGTACTCTCAGCTGTTTCTGCATGCCACCACCCATCTCTTAACCCTTCCTTTCCCAGGCATGCAGGAACTTCTAAATCCCAACACTCCAGGGAAAGCCTTGGAGAATCAGTGAAATAGAAAGGACATTTTATACTACCTTTCAAGTACTTTTCTTAGCCAATGTTACTCTACTCCTAATTGCTCTATTGGAGGTAGTGGCTCAACACTAACCTCTGGGCTTCTCTGAAAAGCATGGAATCTTTCTAGAATGAGTCTAGAGATGGACAAATCAAGACTTTGGTTCCGAAATCAGCCTAGATTTATCTGAGTGCTTCTCTCTCATCCTCTAAAGCTTGATCCCCAGAGTAGCAGGGAAACAAAGACCTTCACATCCAACCTCTTGTCCTTTCTTTTCCTCCTAGCCTGGTGACCTAGCACAGAAAGTATTCTCAAAAGGAAATGGCATGAAAACCAAATAAAGCTATCCCATTTGAGTATGTGTTCATTGTCTGTTTTCATCACTAAAATGAAATTTCTGTGAGTGCAGAAATTTTAATCTGCTTCATTTGCTGCTGTATCTCTAGCACTAGAGCAGTGTTTCATATACATGAGGTGCTCAATAAATACATATTGAACAGCCAATGAACTACCATTATATACAGTTTTCGATAGTACTTATTTAACCAGTTGCACATGTACTAGTATAAACACTTGATTAATGTCCATTTCTCCCATTAAGACTCTTACTAACACATGCTTAATAAAAATGAACTTGCACTCTTGGGAAATACAATTTCTGATTCTTTCCCTGGGGTTGTAGTTCTGTGGGTCTAGGGTGGAGCTTATAAAGCTGTATGTTTGCAGGTGCCTCCTCAATCAGTCAGCTACTTTGGAAAACATGCTTCTAAGACATAGAAGGGTAGTAGGGCTTATGACTGGAGGGATATGGCACATAGTAGAACCGCATTACATTTTGTTAAATAAATGAATGACTGAAAGATAGTCCTTTCTTTGTGACTTGGTATTCTCTTTTTAATAACTAGACAGACCTTTCCTATAAAAACTGGGTGAGTTAATTAATGAAAAACCATCATTTGACTGTCTAGTATCATATTATATTTCAAACCTTGTGGATGGAAACTTCTCTTTTATACTACCTCATTAACAAGAAACACAAAATATGACTATCAAGATATCATCAGCCATGTTCTTTACCAAAGCTGAAGTTAAAGTATTTACTAAACCATAACAATTAACTCTTTAGTATTAATATTAGTCACTAAATCTTTGGTATGAATAATCATTAAACAGGAAGTAAATCTCCTGTTACTTTTTCGGATATTAGGAACAGAAACGAAGTTCTTTTTTCAGTTTTGTTCTGAATCACTTACCAGATAAATAATTAGCTGGAATACATAATGGCTATCATTTCTTTATCATCATCTTGGTATTTCTGTACTTAAGATCCAAACACAATGACTACATGAGCAGGGAGGCAGCCTGAAACCACAGAACAATCGTGAGACTTGGGGAGAGAAAATCTGCTTATCACTCATTTGGATCCTGATTATCACTCATTCTCGGTTCCTGATTATTACTTATTCAGCTACTAATTGGTTGCATGACCTTTGCCAAGTCATGTTCTCTATCTCCCACCCTGGTTAGTGGGGTGGATTTGCATTAGTGGATTTCTGAAGTGTATCTCAGTTTTTGCACAGCTTCTTTATTCATGAGCAAGCCACTGCTGTAGGCACTGGCGCTACCACAGTGAACAGAACAAACACATAATCTTCCCTTGGGGAGTTTATATTCTAGCAAGAGGAGACAGACAATAAAAAACACAGATGTTAAAATAAATAGAAGATAGGGGTTCTATGGGGAAATACAAAGCGGAGAACAGAGTGCAGGGCTGACGCCATTGCCTAAGATGGGCAGGGAAATCTCCACTGAGATTTGGGTAAATCAGTTACCCTCTGACAACACAGAAGTCACCAGTCAAGTACATTAAGTAAGACTGTGACCAGAAGCAGACAACTTAGCTGAAGGCAGCTGAGTATAAATACAATTCCTACAAGAGCCACAGAAAAGTAAGCCAGTCAAGTGCTACCTCTGGAGAAGATGATAGTTACTCAGCTCCACCACCGTTGCCATGTAAAATTTGTGTCCATTCTTGCCAGATCTGCTCTATTCCAAGAGAAAATGAAAGTCTCAATTTTTATAGAAAAAGTCCTGAGTTTTTGAAAAATCTTAGCTTGTTAGTTTCGTAGGGTTGCCATAACAAAGTACCACAAACCGGGCAGCTTAAAATAACAGACATTTATTCTCTCGCCATTCTAGAGGCTAGAAGCCCCAAGTCAAGATGTCAGCAGGACCGTGCTTTCTCTAAGACTCTGGATAGAATCCTTTCTTGCCTTCTCCTAGCTTCTGGCAGTGGTCAACAATCCTTGCCATTCCTCAGCTTGCAGCTGCATGAGTCCGATCTGTGCCTTGGCTGTCACAGAGTATTTTTCTGTTGTATGTGTAGGTGTCAGTGCCTCTTCTCTTCTGTTTACATCAGTCACGTAGGACGAAAGGCCCTCTGTGCTCCTGTATGACCTCATCGTAACTAACTACACCTGCACCGGCCCTATTTCTAAATAAGATCACATTCTGAGATATTGGGGGCTAAGGACTTCAAAACATATTTTTAGGGGCACAATCCAGCCCATAATTGCTATCAGTTAGCTTAAATATTTTTTCGTACTGCACTATGTAGGACAAACAAATTTTAAGTATGTCGTTCACAGGTTATTCATTTATGAATGCTGGGCCAGAGATTAAGGAGCCTGCAAAAATGAGCGTAAGCTTGAGGAGGGCAGGAATGGCTGTTTATTCATCCTTTTATCCAGCACCTAGCACAGTGCCTGTCCAAGTATTTGCTTATTATTTCTAATAAGTGAATGAATGAATGAATGATCTTTCTTTTATGCATCCAAATCTCTGGAAGGGTATTCTGTTACTACAGAGATAACCCAGTCTTACGTGTAGTTGGTCGAAACTATACTCAAAGTTTAATCGTTTCTGCAGGTTTCTACTCAAATTGAAATAGAGCTATATAAAATTATAACCCTGAACCCTAACCCAGCACCCCTGCCTTGGATCCCACTGTATTATGAGACTTATGCCTGTGTCTGAGATGCTCCCAGTCACTCCATTGTGTTTGTGCTATTTCCTCTTCTGTTTGTTTGTTTGTTTGTTTGAGATAGAGTCGCTGTTGCCCAGACCCAGGCTGGAGTGCAGTGGCGCAATCTCGGCTCGCTGCAACCTCCACCTCCTGTGTTCAAGCGATTCTCATGCCTCAGCCTCCTGAGCAGCTGGGATTTCAGGTGTGTGCCACCATGCCCAGCTAATTTTTGTTTTTTCAGTAGGGACAGCAACTGTTCACATTTCCCAGACTGTTCTCAAACTTTTGGTCTCAGGTGATCTGTCCACCAGGTCCTCCCAAAGTGCTGAAATTACAGGCATGAGCCACTGTGTGTGGCCAGTGCTATTTCTTAAATGTCAATCTTTTACTTTTCCTGTGGTAGAGATTGCCTGTGGTTTGCTCCGTACCCAATCTTCTCTTTTCTTAAAGGCAGAGGAATGATAGGGGTGCTTCAAAAATGAAAAGCCCAGGACAACTTGCCCAGCTGAAAAATAACACTTTTAAGCTGAGTTTGTCAACAGGAATAGCTAATTGGGCATAAGTTGGTAGTCCTGGGTATGAAAATGTTGGGGAACAATGAAGAAGAATGTATATGGAAAGCTCTTTTTGTCCTGTCCATCAAATAGCCTATTTCCTGCTTGAAAGATGAGTGTGATAAATGACACAACAGCACTCATTTTGGATCATAAAGTGCTCTTGACAATGGCAGCTACACACTGTGAATGGTAAAGCAGAAAGAGAGTTAGGTTTGGGTTCCTGGTGCTATCTTGGAGCCACAGTATTCGCCTCCAATATCTTACTTTCAGACATCTTTTCTGGGAGAGGAAAAGCAACCCCTAATTTATTTCAGCCTCAGTGCTGGTAATATTTCTGTTTTCTCCTAGACTCACTCCTGCCCTTTTCAGTTCCACTATGCATTTTAGGAAATGATGTTTCCCAGGCTCCCTTGCCTTCTGCCTTGCAGCAAGATTCAGTAAATGGGTTGGATACCAGACAGCAAGAGAGAGGGAAAAGCCAAAGCATTTCTTCCTCTTCTTCTCTGCTCCTGGAGAGACTCTGGCAATAGGTACAAGTGCTCCACTTGTATACTTTCCTTGCCCTGAGACCAATTCACCCTTATTTAAATTCTGTATTGGATCAAAATAAGAGTCGGAAGTCCCCATTCCTCCAACAGCATCTGAAGGAAATCTCAGGTGGAACCACTGATAAGCTGTCTTAAAGCAGTCTTCTAGATTTCTACTGAGGCATGATCTATTCTCTCACCTGATAGCCCTACATCACAAATTTCAGTGCTTAATCACCACTGCCCGCTTGGCTTTTCTCTCTTAAGAGGACACACCAAGAGGCCCAACAGCTCAGGCTGGGTCTGAACATGATTTTTTCTGTAGCAGTAGAGTGATGTTGGCTTACTTCCCTTGGCATGGCCTGTTCCTCTACTGCAGTTCACTAATGCTCCTGCCCCCTATTTTGGAAGACATAATCCCTTGCAAGAAAAGCACAAATTTATTCATAAGAGATCATAAGCATGCATGGGGTTTAGAGAATGGTTCAAATGTTTTTCATTATTCATTTGAAGGTGACCTTTAGACTAAAATGAATTCACCAGGAATGCACACTGAAAAGCTCTTTTTCCCTTTGCCACTCTCTGTCCTTTCTTCAGGGCATCAGTGCCGCTCCTTGTGATTAAGATCTGTACCTGCCTCTAGTTCAACAAAGATGGATCCTTAAATTCTTCAGTGTGCAACACCCTATAAGGTAAACAAACCTCCTTTTCGCTAATATTGATCACTTATAATATAATACAATTGCAAAGTATGCTTGTTCCAAAAGACATTCCTTCCCTTCTAGGGTAATAGTGAGGAGAAATAAGGACATTGAAGGTGGCAAAGGATTTCATTATGCTATAGAAATGAATAAGCAATGGATTAATTTCATAGCAAATAAAAATAGTAAAATTTAAGTTTCTAAAAGTTTTAGGGAAAATACAATTGAAATAAATAAAGATAGATAAGTCCAAAAGATTTCTAAGAAATATCCTATATTTAAGGGTTTTTTCCTTTCTTTATATGATTGTTGTTTTATAAATAATATTTTAAATTTAGTGTGCCACAATGTTTTTAAAGAATTTCTATGAAGCTAAATAGCTAGTTAGCTAGTAATGACAGATGGACAGACAAGTAGATAAACCAGCAATACATACGCAAGGATATCAATAATGATTTTGCATCAAAGTCACCAAGTTGCAGAAGAATTATCTATGAAGAATTATCTATGAAGAATAAAGCATCTCCTTATATAGCGGCCATGCATTTCAGAGAACAAAAATAATCATGTGCATATTCTTTCTACAAAAGCAATTATTTTTCTTCAAGTGGAAATTGTTCCAGGGGACATATAAATGCTGTGAACTGAAATGGAAAAACCAATACATTGCTCTGTTCAAAACATCTCTGCTCAGTCCAACTGATCTCCCATACTCCTGAATAGCATGCAAACTTTCCATTTATGTGAAAATTTTTAAAATGAGACTTGTTTGGAATAACTCCTTATAGTTTTGGCCATGCTGCTTTTTTATTTTCTATGGAACAAAGAAGCATGTGGATACCTCTTTTGAGAGGTATCATTTATCTTGCAGAATTAGGAAGGTGAAAAAGTCTATATGTCAGTTTCTTAATGGTGGTTAAAGTTGTTTTGCAATGGCAGGATGATGTGCCCTACATGACACAATGCTTCTGAAAAAGAAATGCAATTTTCTCTTAACTCCCTCTCCCCACCATCAAAAAAATTGACCTTATTTGATGAAAATGTTGGGGAACAATGAAGAAGAATGTGTATGATTAAGTCAGTTGGCCAGAGTTCACAACTTGACAAGTTATTTGACTCAGATGTAAAAGAAATGTATTTCTACTTCTAACATGCATTTGTATTTGGGAAGTATAACACACTATTCTCACAGTAAACTAGGATGCTCCTGGGGAAAATGCCAAAACAGGCCGGGCGCGGTGGCTCACGCCTATAATCCCAGCCCTTTGGGAGGCCAAGGCGGGTGGATCACGAGGTCAAGAAATCGAGACCATCCTGGTCAAGTTAGTGAAACCCCCTCTCTACTAAAAATACAAAAATTAGCTGGGCATGGTGGCGTGCACCTGTAGTCCCAGCTACTCGGGGGAGGCTGAGGCAGGAGAATTGCTTGAACCCAGGAGGTGGAGGTTGCGGTGAGCCAAGATCGTGCCACTGCACGCCAGCCTGGGTAACAAGAGCGAAACTCTGTCTCAAAAAAAAAAAAGAAAATGCCAAAACATTAGATCTGAAAGGAACCACAGCAATGATTTTCTTTCTTTCCTTCCTTCCTTCCTTCCTTCCTTCCTTCCTTCCTTCTTTCTCTTTCTTTCTCTTTCTTTCTTTCTTTCTTTCTTTCTTTCTTTCTTTCTTTCTTTCTTTTTTCTTTCTTTCTTTTCTTTCTTTCTTCTTTCTCTCTCTTTCTTTCTTTCTTTTTCTCCTTTCTTTTTTTCAATGCAACAAAACCTTTATTAACATTTTGAACAGGTTCAGCTATTACTGAAACTTGTAATTTCTAAACTTAAGTTGGGGTAAATGGCTATAGTGCAGAGTATTGCCATCACTGGGCACTGCGAATGCAAGACTGGAGACTTAACAGCCACCGCTCAGACGCAGGACCAGGTGCAGGGTCGACTCTTTCTGGATGTTGTAGTCAGAAGGTGCGGCCATCTTTCAGTGGCTTGCCTGCAAAAATGAGCCTCTGCTGTTCGGGGGGGTGGGGGGGATGCCTCCCTTATCCTGGATCTTGGCCTTCACATTTTACATGGTGTCACTAGGCTCCACCTCCAGGGTGATTGTCTTGCCGGTCAGGGTCTTCACAAACATCTGCATTTTGACCTGTTAACAGATAGGAGGATGCTGTGAATCACCATGTTCCTGTGGCTGGACGTGATTGGCAATTAGCAATGATTTTCTTTAATACCCCAATGACATGACGAAGATGAGAACAGAGGTATCAGCTGACTGCTTCCTGTTTGCACACTAGGGTGACCAATCATCTCAATTTCCCCAGGTCTGTCCTGGTTTTAGCAGTTACAGTCTCATCTGCCAAGAAAATCTTCAGTCTTGGAAAGATTGGATTTCTTAAAATTAGGTCTAGATTTCAGATCTTCCAATTGCTAATTCAGTAATGTTTGTTCTACACATCTTTATTTTTTTCACTAAGAATCTAGTTTTCTACTGTTAAAAGACAATTTGTATATATGTTTAAGTACGAATTACATCTTCCTTATATATTTAAGGAATGATATAAAAGTGCTGGCTTTGGTTTCCCATATAAAACATGACCTAAATATTATTTCTCCTATCTCTTTCCTTTTAGGCTTGGAAAGAAGTAGATTTGTGTTGTTATGCATGGCTTAGGCTGCTAAATCAAATCAGTAGACATTTCAAATAAACAAAATGAATTTGAGAGGTTATAAGTGTTTGCAAGTGTCACCGTGGAGACCAGAGAATGGATTGTTGCCATGGAGACATACATAAACACTCTGCCAGTGATTCTTTCCCTGTGAAATCAGATATGGAGGAGATTTGGGAAGAAGAATAAATAAATGAAGCTGGCACTCATTGTAGCTGGAGATGAGTTGTGTCAGAAGGCTAGAGGATGCTAAAGCAAGTTGATAGTGTGGAATGTGTCTATGCTCATTATTGCTCCATCAATGAGCAGGAAAACACCTTCAGGGAAGACCAAGTTTAGAGGGTCAGGTGGGTGTGCTCCATCAGCTAATAAAATATTATAGGATTGGAAGTGATTCCCATTCACTCTTTCACTCATTCGTTCATGTTGACCACCTGCCATTGTTATAAGTTCTATAGGACTGTGATATAATAATAATAACAGCTAGTCTTTATTAAAGTGCTTATCCTATTACAGAGACTGTGTTAAGCCCTTTGTGGATATTATGTCATTGAAGCTGAACAATGCTTATAAGGTAAAGCAAATATTATTCCCATTCTACCATAAGAATGAAACATAGAGAAATTAATCACCTTGACCAGGGGCACTCAGCTAAAAAATGGTGAGGCCAGGATTCAAATCAGGTAGTCTGTTGGCAGAGCCCACATTCTTAAATGTCACACTCTGATGAGAAGATGAAGTCTTTGTCTTTGAAGTGTTTTACATCTAAATTTGGGAGAAAAAAAAACATAGCAGTGAAGACTAACACTAGGGTGACAATATGCAATTCTACTTATCTATACGCATTTTAGCTAGTATTTAATTATACATTAATGCCAACTTGAACCTCATACCCTTCCCTCTTCCTCCTCTACAGATATCATATCATTGGGATTCATATTTGCAAAGAACACATTAGCTAGCCAAAAAGAAAAGAAATACATTAGCATATCGATTAGATTATGGGATATCTGGGAGGGTGAGAGACTCATACTTGAAAGATACAGAAGCCAAATTACACCACCTTCCTATTTCAGCGCACACACAATTCTTGATAAGTTTCAAATAGATTTACCCTAAAATGTACATTTGAGCTTTCAGATGAATTGACTCAAGGGTTGGACTCATTTACAATAACACTGACTCTTCCCTACAAGCTGTATATCCTCACAGAGCACCTTTGGACAGCATCCTATAGACAAGTAGTTATAATGATTGCAAAACTTTTGACATGGGATTCCTGGTGACCCTAGCAGGCTTTGTGTGGGGCGAAACAACCTTTCATAAGAAGGAGTGATATTGAACCTTGCTCAGCAGCAGGCTTAAAAGAGTTTACCATAGTCTTAAAGAATGACTGTAAGAATCAATAATTTTAGATAATGTTATTTGATTCAAATCTGCCGGAAGATTTCTTCACAGATTATTGACACACGGAGGGTCAACCTTCATTCTGCACGGATGAATACTTGGTAGAGAGTGAGGTATATAGAACCATCTTTCTCTGAGGAGAAATAAAAGACAATGTAAAGCCCACTGGTTTGATACCAAAAGAGGACCAAGTTGTTACGAATATTAAATTAGAAAACTGGTATAGAGGCTGGCACCAAGCAGATATGCTGTACCTGGCGGTTCACTTTGTTCACACATCTAACCCCATGGCTGCTCTGAACATGAACAGAATTCCAGACTAGGCTTGTGTAAATCAGACTGCAAGCAGCATCTTTGGATACTGTCAGTTATGTAATTGTTTCCCTTTTGTTTTTGATTGAAAGTTTGTAGCAAAACATGGCATGATTTTTAATATACTCCACCCCTAGCTTCATCTTTTTTCTGGGCGGGGGGGGGGGGGACGCAGTCTTGCTCTGTTTCCCAGGCTGGAGTGCAGTGGTGGGATCTCAGCTCACTGAAGGCTCCATCTCCCGGCTTCAAGTAATTATCCTGCCTCAGCCTCCCGAGTAGCTGAGACTACAGGTGTGCACCACCACGCCCAGATAATTTTTGTATTTTTAGCAGGAATGGAGTTTTGCCATTTTGGCCAGGCTGGTCTCAAACTCCTGACCTCAGGTGACCCACCCACTTTGGCATTCCAAAGTGCTGGAATTACAGGTGCGAGCCACTGCACCCAGCCTTACTTTCTAATCCTTATTTTCTTTTTCTTTTTTAAAAAAACTATTTATTTGCTTCTTATCTCACTGTGTTACATGAATATTTTGTATTTAAATTCTTTTTTGGAAAAAAGTTGTCCAACAACTTGGCTACTCCCATAATATCTCCAACCAGTCACCCTGATGCCCAAGATTTCCTCCTGGTCTTCAAACCTGCAGGTTTTGTACTTGGGGCTCCCTCAAAACCATTCCTTTTTTGGCCTGAGTTTTAGGCTGGCTGTGATTTTCTTAGATCCAATGCATCTTTTATTCCTCAGATTTCTCATGATTTCTAGTCCCTAAGCATCTCCCATCTGTTTCCCAACACTGATTTGGATTTATTTTACTTTCTCTTTGCTTCTGCTATTTCCAGAGGTAGGAGGGGGAGAATGGAGAATGTGCTCTGTCTGCCATCCTCCTAAAATGTCCCCTGCTCCCTTCTGCAGTTCAGATTTGAATTTCCAACAGTGTTCTGAACATATACAGTCAGATGCCCCATAGAAGCCTCAACTCATAATGTCCAAAAAAAAAAAAAAAAACCCTTCACCTCAACCAGACCAGACTCTATGTGTATGTGTGTGTGTTTGTGTCTCTGTGTGCATGCTCCCTGCATAACCAAGGAGGAAAACATGTTGACATGTTGGATTCTGGCTTCTCCCCCTCTCAAACCTCTCTTACTGAATAAATGTCTGCCTAGTTATGCCATCCTAAATATTAGTTACATGAGTCCTTCAATACTCAGTTTAGGGCCTCTCAGAACCTCTTCTGAATCCCCCAGGCTGAGCTAAACCCAACACATCCTGTGTAGACCACTACCCCAGCATGTTTATGTTTGCCTCTGCCATGGACTGTGAGTTCCCTGAGGTGTGCTCTTTTTTTAATCCCTAGAACAGTGCTCAGCACCAAACAGGAACTCAGTAAATGTTGATTGAACACTTGTCAAACTAAGCCAATTTGATCATCTCACTCTGGCGCTTAAAACCCTTCAAAGAGTCTCCACTACTAAAAGCATGAGTCCAATTCCTCAGCATGACACACAATCCTCTGCAGCCTGGCCCCACCTGTCCTTCTGGCCTCATCTTACCCAGTCCCCAGTCATTCCCCCATTACTCCAGCCACACCAAACTCTTTCTCATGTTCCCAAAGTAATGTTCTCCATAATTTCTGAAGGCCTAGTATGCAATGCCCTACCTGACTTGTGTGTCTTTAATAAAGTCTTTTATTTTGTTCATGACCAAGTCAAAGATCACATATCCCCACGTCACATGTTCCCCATAAGACTTGTGACTCTTGTTCCCACATAGTCACTTAGATTCATTTATTACATGATATTACAATGATTTATTTATTTGTCTTTCTTTCTCTCTCCTCACTCAATAGATCTTGATATCTTCAAGGACAAGAATTATATTTTATTCATCTTTGAATTCTCTCTGCTTTCATATGGCCCATAATTTCTAGAATATAGTAGATGACCAAGTAATGTTCGATGTAATGAATATATGAATAGATGGATTTGTGCGGCTCTTCACTGTACTATATAAAATGACTAGAGAAAGGTCAAACTCTGTTTATTTAATGTTTCTTCAGAAGAGAGGATTCAAGGTCTTAATTCTCAAATTGGATTGGGTATCTTTATTATCAAGTGCCTCTTTTAAATAAACACATTTGCTTTCTTGGCTAGCCACCCACTCTCCATTTTTGTTACTTTTACAATGTAGCAGATTATGTGTCCTTGGAGTGTTTTTTCCCCCACTTCTAGTAGAATGGCATGTCAGAACCATCACCTACTTATTACCTCCTACACAGTCTATACATAAGACATTGTTTGTTTCTTCTAGGCAAATCTCTATTACCCAATTTACAACAGCTTTAGGAGGTTGTAAAGGACCCTTTTAGCCTATGTCAAGTCTGTATTTTGGTAAAATGAATGTTGCACAGTGAAAAAAACAATATTCATCTCTTAAGAGACTTTAATAAAATATAACCTATGCTTTTCCTGAGACTCCTGAACCTCAGGGTGAAAAGGGGTCACGTTAATGATAATAAACTTTGTCTAGTGCTGACCCTCACTAACTGTCATAGGACCTCAAACCTTTTGCAAACCTTTCCATTACATTTGCAGGTATTTCTGGAGGGTGCTCATAGAGCTTCACAGTTAGCCCTGCACCGCCTGCCTGCAGACTTTTTCCACCTGAGAGAAATTAGCTCCTATCTTTAAAATAAACCTTATTATGAGCGATCCCAGCTGCTATTCCTCAATTGTTGGCTGAGGAGCCTCCCAGCAATAAAGTCATCCTAAGAAAAAAGAGTCGGACACCCAAGCTTAGTGTGGTCACTGGGGCTAGTGAGGTGGGTCTGAGGATATTGAATATGTAACATGTTTCAAAATGATAAGTTCTTTCAGCATCCATTTGGTATCCACCATTTCTCCTGACCCTTTCTCATGTCCACAGGTGTCTGCTGCCAAAGAGGCCTGGCTTCTGCCACCCAGGTTGTTGGTCAAAGGGCAGCTATGCTGCCTCCTGTGCTCCCAGTTCCACTAGAAAACCTCCCTCCATTGGCTCAGCCTCATGCTGGTTTGAAAACTTTCCTCACTGTGAGAGTTAACGGTGCCAGGAGGAGGTGCTGCCTGGTGTGCCCACACATGGCACTGCTGCTGGCTGGTCCTAGAGCCACTGCCACCACTGCCAACACTGCCTTCTCTTGCTCCCCACAGGGATGCTATGCAGGGCCCCAAGCTGTATGGAAGGTGTTCCCAGTCTCACCAAATATCTTAGGAAACATAATGAGTTTCATTTTAACTTTCAGACTCTTCTCATATTGTTGTTTGAAACCAAGAAACTGTCAGGTTTTGGAAATAAGCTAAGTGTTACATGTTCAATATCCTCAGACTCGCCCCACTCACCCCAGTGACCACAATAAGCTTTTGTGCCCTGCTCTCTCTTTTCTGAGGATAACTTCCCAGCCGGGAGGCTCCTCGGCCACTTGAGGAATAGCAGCTGGGATCGCTCATAACAATGTTGATTTTAAAGATAGGAACTAATTTCTCTTGGGTGGAAGAAGTCTGCAGGCAGGCAGTACAGGGCTGATTGTGAAGCTCTGTGAGGTGGTCCGGGCAAGGACTACATCGGTCCTTCTGCTCTTCCACCCTCAACATGCAACATCCACCGCATGGCCCTGGGTCGCTGTTGGAGCCTTGGGCACTGTAACTGCATTCCAGCCAGCAAGGAAAAGGAAGGACAAAGAAGGACGTGTCCCTTCTTGAGGATACTTTACATACATAGAATTTACATACCTTTTCACTGAACCTCCCATTGGCCAAAACTTGGCTGCAATGCCACATTTAGCTGCAAACAAAGCTGGGAAATGTAGTCTCTATTACCAGTACCCTGGTCTTCAGCTAAATTGGCAATTCTACTACAAGGAAGAAATCAAGAGTATACATGTGAGGATAGCTGGGAATCTCTGCAAAAAGATATGGGTTTCTTTTGTCCTGCCTTTCTATGGATTTAAAACTAGTACAGGAAACAGGGATAGATCATTGAATTTCTTGGGCCACACAGACAAATGTGTGATAAGACAATGTACTTACTGAGAATGTGATTTGCATTTTATTCTCATACCTTTTATACACTTGCCTTCCCCATACTGAAAAGGCAGCTAAGCATGAGTTCCCATGCCTAACAGACTCTTGAGTTTTGAGGCCAAAAGCAGAAGTTGCCAGGTACCCAGCAGGTAAACCTGGTTTCCACTTTGTTTTCAAAGCATAAGCTCATGAAGGTAATGACAGTAAAGTATCTGAAGGCAGAAGGAGACTTCAAAGTTTGAATAAAGTAAACTTGGGTCACTTTGAGGAGTAGAGGGGCTTTAACACTTCCTTGGGGCTGAAGGGGTCAGGGCCTCAGACATCCAGCAGGGAGTGGGAACCAGCACCATGCTCATGCTTGGCACTCTGGATACCCATATATTCCACATAGGGATGGCTAGGTGTTATGGCCTAGGCAGTGGGCTATGGGCCCTGAAGCATCTCCCAACCTTGGAAATGGTTCCTATGCCCAAGCTGCCTATTTCTGAGAAAGCATGAGCAAGAGGACCCCTATACTAGGCCACCTGCCCCTTTATTCTGGATCTACCAGTCAGTTAAGACTGCAATTTAATACTAGGGAATTAGAGGCGGCCCCTCAAAATGAGACAAAAGATGTTTTTCCCACTACCACAGGCAGTCAGAAGCTAAGGAAGACTCTTACATTTCAAACACAATGTTTTCAGCCCACATGGTGGTTACTATTGATTCTTGCTATAAAGGGTAGAGCTCAAGTAAAGCTCAGGCCTCCTGGGTATTAACCTTGTGAAGTGTTCTTGCCTAGCTCTGTTGGTCTCTGAGGGTCCAAGATGAAAGTGGGAATGATATTGATTATGGAAGAGGGATTCATCTTCACTCCTCATCTTGCTTCTTTGACTCTTCATGTGTTCGATTTTTTCCACAGGGATATAATGCTACACAATCACTTTTTAGGCTGTAAACTCCTTGAGGGCAGGTCTAATTTGTGACATGGATCACAGGTGTGTTACATTGCTTAGAGAGATGGTCCTTTCACTGATGCTTTGTCAGATCATCATGGCTGCTGCAATTCATTAGCCAGGATTTTTCTGTTTGAGCAGGGTTACATGCAGTACTTAGGAACAGATCCAGGGCAAAGCTCTCTCTTTGGCAAAGTTGGGGTAGAGATGGAGGGATTGCTCTCTATTGGCTCTCATCATGGTTCTTTCCCTGTATCTGAGGCTTCTTACAAATTTATATTATAGAACCAAGTCTCAAAGGGAAACCCAAGGTGTTACAGCCAGTGATAATGATGATTTAGTAGGCAATGTTCTTTTGGTACATTTTAAATGAAAACAGTGGGTTATGAGGAACCATCCTTCAGCTGAGTCATAAAAACCAGTTCCTGCCCTCTTACAGTTAAAAATTCATGAAGCATTTTCCAAAAGGTTATTTCGAATCAGGCTTGATTACCTTCTTTCTATGTCCCCACTTATATTATCTATATGCTAAATACCTTTAGAGGTCTTCATTTTTGCCAATGAATTGTAATCTGGTGTTTCTGGCTAATCAAGTATAAATGTTAGACCCAGTTACCACTTAAGTTAAAGAAAAATATAAGCATCATAGGAAACAAAACAACAACAAATAAAACTGTAAATATGAGTTAGCTTGGCTGTGCTGTGATGCAAAGGTTGGCAGTCTTTGAAACCTGGCCTGCTGAGGTTGTCTTCCAAAGGTGGGTAAACCTAACTGCCAACATGAGGCTGGAGACGTTCGTCAGCTGCTGTTTCTACTGTCTAGCAGGTCCAGAGGGTGGGTGTAAGCAAGAGTGGGGTGGCAACTGATCCCCCTGACAATGAAAACTGGTCTGTCTGATAATTGGCCCACATGCCTTTGGGTGCTGATGCCTGCACTAGTACCTCATAACTGGGTTTCAAATAACAGGTTTCACAACTGCAGTGTTCTCAAGAGATTTTTTTCATCTACCCTTCTAGGTTCTCTGGCTGCTCTAACAATTAAAATTAGAAAAGTAATTTTAATTGTGTATGTAGACATGGCAGTCCCACAGATACATGAGACTCTAGGAAGCAGCCAGATGATTGAGACTTATATATCCTTCTGAGCTACAGGAAGGAATAGGGGATTGGGGATTTGGAGAGCAGGGAGGAAGGTGGAGATAAATTATGAAACGGTAGAGGGAGGAAAGGTATGGTGAATAAAAGTTGCCTTGTTATGTAAGTAAAAGTCTCTCAGGTGATAAACTTTTGTCTAAGTAGTTCTCTTCCTGGTACATTACCTTTACTAATAAAAGTTTTCTTTATAAATATAAATCTCCTTTATAAAAGATGAAACTTATACTTTCTTTTAGGTAGTTGATGGGGAGGTAAATAGCTTTTCCTTCATTGATTGGTTCTCAATTTCCTTTAGCTGAAATTAGTCAGTATGCCAAAGTGGTATATTTGGGAGTGACATGCTATGCACCCATTCAGTCACATAACTTGTTCCCTTATGGCCATTAAAAATTCATGAAGCATTTTCAGAAAAGCTCTAGGGTGCAACACTGGGCCCCAGATTGCTCTGTGCCTTAACCGCTGTGAACCAAAGTGTCCGAGACAGATCTAAACCAACATAGAGGTTTACTTTGCCAAGGTTGAGGACACACCCAGGATAAAGAGATACAAGCTACAGTAGGATCTGTGGCCTGTGCTTTTTCCAAAGAGGTTTTGAGGACTTCAATATTTAAAGGGCAGAGAGCAGCAGGAGGAGAAGGAGGAAAGGAAAATGGGGGTGGGAATTGCAGGGGTAGGTGGTGAGGCAAGTGTTAGCATTCACTGAGTCCACGTATTACCTGTGAAAGGACCAGAAAGAAGCACTCAATTATACATGCATCTGGCATTCAGTAGATCTGCCTTTTACGAAGTAAAAGTAAGCATAGAGCACAGGAAGATGTTAAATGTCCATTTATCTCAGGGTAGATGTAGGGTTGATTTCTAGTCTGTCTTTGTTCTGTACCTGTGATAAGCTGCACATTTACATTGTCAATGTGAGATTCAACAGAACTCTGTTTCAAGGGGCCAACAAGGAATTTCATTGCGAGTAACTTCTGAGGGAGGCCACCTGGGGAGATGTGTGGTCTTCTATCACTGCAGCTGTCTGTTTAGGAACAAAAGGAAGGCAGTTGTCTCAGTTCCCAAGCTCCATGCTTCCTGTTAGCATACAGAGTGTGGGGTCCCAAGATTTCTTTTTCCTTTCACACTCTGATCTCAAAGGGCCTGAACTGTGGGGTATCCTGTGGAAATTCTGAACTTGTCCTTTCCCTCTGCTCATGTGGAAGTTCAGTGAATCCCTGTGGTCTATTTTGTGAGCAGTTCTGACTCCTCTCTCTACAGCAGGCGCATAGGTGATAAAAGCTAATGTCAGAATCCTTAAGAAAACCTAGAATAGGCATACACAAATAATAATACAATAGTAATAGCAACAATAATAATGCCACTGCCCTTCTGAAACCTCTCAGAAAAGCAAGGGTGCTTCTTCCCCAGAAGTCCCAAACAATCACCTTAAATTTCATGGACTCAAATTTGACCACAAACCCATTCTAGAGCCAATATCCACAGCCATGAGGTGGGACTATGCTGGCTAAGCCAGGCCTGAGCCAGGGCCCCCATGACTAGAACCAGATTCTTGAGCCAAGAATCCAAGAATATGTAGGGCTTCATTCAAAGTTACAAACACCTTCTACAGGGAGGTATGCAAACCCAGACAGGAATGGGGTCATTTCTAAGAGAAAAGGGGATGAATGATGGGAAGATAACCACAATGTCCAAAGCAACTAATAATATCTATTTAGCATTCATTGTATGTTACCACAGTTTTAAGAGCTTTTTCACTTCATTGTCACAAAGACAATTAAATCTCTTGGACAGAGATTCCAAGTTTATGCACATTTTCAGATGAGAATATTAACACTCAGAAAGGTCAAATGACTTGTTAAAGTCATACAGCTAGGAATTGGCAGAGCTAGTATTCACATCTAGGTGGTCTGACTTCAGAGCTAAAAGTCATTCAGCCTCATTTATAATGAAGCATTTTTAAGCTTAACCAGAGCACATTGAGGAAGGCAGCGTCATCTTGGGCTTAGATCAAGGGAGCCAGAGAATCAGATCCAATTAATTAGCACAGCTTCCTCCCCACCTGTGGCTCTCTTATAGTCACCTCTCCAGGCAACCATTAGATGCCCCCTTCCACTGGGCCCCTCCTATTTGCATTTACACTTCCCCTGGGACCAGAGGAAGGCATTACAAGGTAAGTATGATTTCCTGTGAGCAGTATCCCCATGGGATGGGAGCAGCCTACCGGAGGATACTGAAAAGGCTTCAAGCGGCTCACAAGATGGTGGGGGACAAGAATAGATGCCCACCCCAAGCAGTTACTTTCCCTTGGATGTGATAAGACAAGCTCTGATCACTATACAGAAATAGCTTTTATTGCTACATCAGAAATGGGGTAATACGATAGTTTCTAAGAATTGTTTTCATTAAAACCAAAAATTATAGCATACAAGACATTAGCTAATAGCATTTATAAGGTTGGCACAAGTGATTATTTCTAGCAACAAGAGATAATAGAAGGCTGTTGTGGTGATTACTAGACTGTCCAAAATATCACATCCAGAGTCGTGAATAGTATCTAATCCTGCCTGTCAATTCTCAAGTCGTAATTCTCTGCATAATCCAGTTTATGTCCGTGTTTCTTCTCTGAAGAAGTGGGTGTTGGGAATCAAGCCAAGAATCTGTAGCAGGACAATTGACATAAACATAGTGACTACATCTCCTCCCAACAGTGAGATCTTCTCCATCCATCTAATCTATTCAGTGACATTTTTTGGCAGGTTTAAAGGAGTGAAATACAGAGAGCTATCTGGGTTTTGCAGGGAAGTCTTGCCTTTTTATTTTTCCTGTGTTCTCAGGTGGTGTCATGATTCATAATTCATTTTAAGCTGACTATTTGTGGGCTTTATCAAACAAACCATGTTAATTTCATAAAGTTGGGTCAAGTAAGGATAAAAGGAAAAAACTAAGAGAAAATTTAATTGGAGCTATAAGCCTATAGATTGTGAGGAATCCTTCGGGAAGTGATAAATGCCAGTTAAAAGGTACCCATATTGTATTCCAGTCTAAGCTATGTTCATAAGCATTACAGTCATAAGTTTTTGGTTGTGTTTGTTTGGTTTGTTTCTTGTTTGCCAGTTTTATTGAAGTATAACTGAAAGGCAGAAATTATAAGTTTTAATTGAACCGTGTTCAGGTTTCCAGTTTAAAAAATTAAATAAGCAGTAAGATGAGTTGTTACAGTATATTTGAGACCCGTTTAAGGCAAGTTTCAGATGATTATAAATAAGCTTTTTGAGATTTCAGCATTCATTCATTTTGACACATTTATATGGTTTGACTATGACCCCACTCAAATCTCATCTTGAATTGTAGTTCCCGTGATCCCCACGTGTTATGGGAGGGATCAGACGGAGATAACTGAATCGGGGCTGTTTCCCCCATCCTGTTCTTGTGTTAGTGAGTTCTTGCAAGATATGATGGTTTTATAAAGGGCTTCCCCTTTCCTGGGCACTCATTCTGTCTCTTGCCGCCCTGTGAAGAGGTGCTTTCCACCATGATTGCAAGTTTCCTGAGGCCTTCCAGGCCATGCGGAACTGTGAGTCAACTAAACCTCTTTTTAAAAATAAGTTACCCAGTCTTGGGTATTTCTTCAGACCAGTGTGAGAATGGATTAATACGCCCATTCTGTATATATTTGGTAAGTTCCTCCGATGTGTCAAGCACTGTGCTGGTGTTGGAAAAGCTGATACATATGACCGAACAGTTCCCACATGCAGTAGACCTCAGTATCTAATAAGAAAGAGAAAAAGGAAGAAACATAATAATTTCAAATTTGAAAAGTTCTATGAGGGTTAATAACAGAGTGTCAAGAGACAGACTAACATGTGAGAGGAAGGGAGGGAAGGATGGAGGGACAGAAGGAGCAGCCTTAGGTAGGGTAATCATGGAAGGCTTCTCTGGGGAGGAGGCTTGTAAGTGGAGATGGAGGTGGAACGATGGGAAGGATGAGAAGCCATGCAAATAGAGAAGAAAACAGTATTCCAGGAAGAGGAGACAGGATATGAAAAGGTCCTGCAGAAGTAGAGTCCTTTACTGAGCTAGAGAAGCCTGAATATAGGCACTATCTTGGAGAAGGTGATACTGGAAACCAACAATTGAAATATCCATGAAACACTGCAGTGGAAATTTCAAGTAGGCAATTGGATAAAGAATCTGGAGTCCATAAGTAAGGTCGGGGTGATGCACAGTAGAGACCTGTTAGCATGTCCATAAACACTTCAAAACAATGTAGTAAAGAAGATTGCCCAGGAAGAGAGTACAGAGAGGAGAGAAACTCAAATATTGATCTATCAATACAGAAGTAGGAGCCCACAAAAGAGTCAGCCCAGGAGGAGGAAAACTGGGGAAATGGCTTATCTGAGAAGCCAGAGGAAGGGAGAGAGGGACCGGTTCAGAATAGTGGAATGCATTTCTCCCCTTTCTATATCAAGGCTCTAGGAAATAATCACAAATTTTAAAAAATACATATTTTGAGAGTGGCTCTTACTCTGTCTCCCAGGCTGCAGTACAGTGGCATAATCCTGGCTCACTATAACATTGACCTCCCTGGGCTTAGGTGATCCTCCCACCTTAGCCTCCCTAGTAGCTGGGACATACAGGCATGCACCACAACACCTAGCTAATCTGTACTTTTTACAGAGATGGGGCTTTCCATGTTGCCCGGGCTGTTCTGGAATTCTTGGGCTCAAGTGATCTGCCAGCCTCAGCCTCCCAAAGTACTGGGATTACAGGCATGAATCACTACACCTCACTGCAAATAATTTTTTAAAGACATAAACCACAACAACAACGACACCAGGAGACAAAGCCATCATAATGGCTTCTTGTCAGCTATTTCTGGAGGATGGAAAGCAGATGGAAGAGTAATTGAGTATGAGAGAGGAGACCACAGAACACATAGAGGTGGGGGACTTAAGGAGAGGCCCATTCTGCCCTGTGCAGTCCTGGAGCATCCCAGATCATGCCACAAGTGAGGGAATAGAAGCTACACTTGGGCTGGAAACAGGGGAACTGATTGGCAGGGAATGTACAGACTGTTGGTGTCCTACCACACTCACCCCCCCATTTTGAATCTCTGACACACAAAAAAAGTTCTTCATAGAAATTGAGACCTACATTTTCCAGCTTCTAGAGATTGCCTGATATAAATAATGTCTACCTTTCTAAGGAGCACTTGAATATAAAATCTGTGAGCTGGCAAGGCCTACACGTGTTCTCACAACTTCAAATTAACTTTTTAGTGCCTCATTCCTAAAGATGAATAGAAAATTTAAGATCACTAGATTTTTTTTTAGGAAAGCCTCCTTCATGAAAGAAAGAGATCAAGATATATCAACAGGTAAAGATGACAGTGGAGGAAGTGAAAATTTAACATATGGAATAGAAAAGAAACTTTGTTAAATTTTATTTCATATCTGCAGACAGATTTAAGAAAATACTGCCACATAACACAAGAAAAGTTTGCTCTGAAAAAAGGAACCCTCAAAGCCTAGGAAAGATGTCTTCAGTATTAAAATGTGACTTCAAAATAAAAAATTCAACAAAAGGAAAATTCAATGCGAACTGTGCTTAGAAAGTAGAACAAAAAGTGAAAGAGACAGAAAATACTTAAAAAAAAAAAAAAAGTTAGAGCCAGGTGTAGTGGCATGCACTTATAATCCCAGGCACATGGGAGGCTGAGGCAGGAGGATTGTTTGAGCCCAGGAGTTTGAGTCCAGCCTAGGCAACAAAGCAAAACCTCCCCATTTCAAAATAATAAAGTTAGAAATGTAGATTGAAATCTAAAGGATATTTCCAAGTGTTCCAACAACTGGCTTATGGAAGTTCCAGAAAAAAAAAAAAAGATAGAAAATAAATTATCAAAGAAATAATGCAAGAATACTTCAAACAACTGAGAGGACTCACTAAAAATTTAAAGGGCCTACTAAGGGCTTATTGTGATGAATGAGAAACAGAAATCACTTTCAAACTATAATTCCATATTCAGCTAACCTATTACGTGTAAAGATGAAATGAATGAACTTTTATATACGCAAGGACTATGAAAATCTTACTATCATAAAAATGTTGTGCTGTAAGAATACAAAGAGGTAAGCAACAATGAAAAGATGACATGGAATCCTGAAAGCAGCAGCTTATAATCTAGAACTACCCAGGAAAATCTCTGGATTGGAGCCCAGAGAAAAAAAGAAGGCCCACAGAGGAAAGTCTCCAGTACCAAACTAGACCAACAGATCTCTAATTGTGCCCCATGACCCCTGGGGAGCACCAATAACTTTTCAGGAAGTCTAAAATCAAAGCTATTGTATAATAATATTAAGACATAGTATGTCTTTTTCACTGCTTTGAGATTTGCACTGATGGAGCCTAAGCAAGGGTGGCCAAAATTGCTGACACTTAGAAAAATTGCGGATACTTTAGCATACCACAGAGTGGTGGTACCAAGCAGTACATGTAGGCTGCAAATTTTCTGCCATGCTCTTCCATAGAAAAAAATGAAATGTCACTTTTCATTAAGATTATCATTGATGAAGCAGCAAAAGTATTTTTTATTAATTCTGACTCTTGAATATATGTGTTTTTTAATATTCTCTGTGTTAAAACAAGAAGTCTACATAAATTTCGGTCTACTCAAATATGTGACTGTACCTGGGAACAAGCACTTGTGCAATTGTTTGAATTGTGAGCTGAATTAGATACTTTGGGCATCCTACACCATTTTTATTTGATTGAACAATTGATAGACTATGGTTATTCAAACTTAAAATTTTAGCAGACATTTCCTAAAATAAATGAAATGAGCCTGTCACTTCAAAGAAAACAATAGACAGTGTATATTGTCAAGGATAAAATATAAACTTTCAAGCAGAAATTAGAATTTCGGAAAACTTGCATGCACCGGTATGAACCAGTAGTAATAGTAACAAATGTTATTGTAACAAATGTAAAATGTGAAATAGTAACAAATGTAAAATGAAATTTGTCCACATTTGGATAATCTGCAAAACACGTTGAATCAACATTTTCCCAATACTCAATGTACGATGTTACAAAATTATACATGAGCAAAAATCTATTGAAGCATGAGATAGATTGACGGATTTAAATGTAACAGAGTATGAAAACTCCAAGTATACAATGTCTAATTCCATATCACAATTAACCTTTAAGAATCTGTTACTTGTCCTGTTTCGGTGAAATATTAAAGAAAAATAATCACAGTAGGTGGTATTGGTTCTTCAAGGAACAATATTTACAAAGTCACAATAATGTAAACACTTCATTGACTTGCAGTTTTTAGAATCAACTTGTAGGTCTAATTACTGTTACAGAACAAATGGCAAATAGTATCAACCTGGTAGATTCAAATAAATATAGAAAGCAGAAAATGAGAGGGAGAAGCCGAAAAAAGAAAACGTGGGCAGAAGCCTAATTTCCTCACCTTAGCAAAAGTCAAACAATGTTATCTAAGGTTGATGTAATAAGAATATGACAGTGTTGGCATTTTGCTAAATATTATAAGGAAACAATAATTGCATAGCGAATACTGAAAGAGTAAGGAAGAGGGAAATGGGAAGAATTTAGGGAGCTAACTTTTCATTTATCATTATGGAAGCAAAGATAAAATGTCAAAAATTAGTGTTTTTAAAATGTTGTTTAGAAATATGGAGATGTGACCAAACAGCTTTTGAAAAGCAGAAAATACTGTCTCAGGAAGAACAGGTATAGGATATGGTGGCATGCATTGCCAGGTAAAATATAGGAGACTGAGCTAAATTTAAGTTTTAGATAAACACTTTTTAAACCTAAGTATGTCCTCAGTAGTACCTGCTTTTAACTGTTAAAACCGACAATTGAAAATACTGTTGTTTTGTTATGAGGGGCCCTTTATTACATTTAAATCTTTTAACCATATGTTAAATAATCATGTGTTAAATATTTAAAGTTTTTTTTTTTTAAAAAAAAAAAAAAAGGAAGAGAAGGGCCTGGTGTGGTGACTCATGCCTGTAATCCCAGCACTTTGGGAGGCCAAGGTGGGCAGATCATGAAGTCAGGAGTTTGAGACTAGCCTGCCCAACATGATGAAACCCTGTCTCTACTAAAAAATACAAAAAATTAGCCAGGTGTCATGGTGGCCCCCAGTAATCCTGGCTACTCAGGAGTCTGAGGCAGGAGAATCGCTTGAACCTGGGAGGCGGAGGTTGCAGTGAGCCGAGAGCAGATATTGCACCACTGTACTCCAGCCTGGGCGACAAGAGCAAAACGCTGACTCAAAAAAAAAAAAAAAAAGAAGAAGAAGGAGGAGGAGGAAGACAATGGAACAACAGTATCCAAAGGCAAGGCAATGAGATGTTGAATAGATGAGGTGTGTATACATGTCTGTTATATTTGGCGACATACAGATCAATGATGCCTTTGACAAGAAAACTTTCACTGGAGTGATGGTGATGCAGGTTGTCTGTGGAGGATTCATGAGTGAATAGAACTAAGAAAGGAGAGGTAATTACAGAAGAGGAAAAGAGAAAGGAACAGGTATGGATGGCATTTGAAGAAAATCCATGGATTTCAGGAGTGATGATGCATTTTTCTTTCTCTATATTCATCACATTTCTCAAAGTAAAACTTTTTTGATCTGTCCTATTAAATCTATGCATTATGACAGATATGAAATTCTAATAATAATTTGGGATACCATGAGAAATGCTCCCCTCCCAAATAATTTGGTAGGTAAGTGTCTGACATTTTGACAGAGGGATATTTGTAACAGTATAAACATTTTTTATAGAAAGAAGGAAGCAAGTAAGAATACAACATGTGATTTAAATCAGATATGGGGCTGGCATAGGAGCTTCTGATCTCATTCTCATTGGTAACACTTATTAAACCAAGCTATCTTCTCCTATGACCACCTAGAACTCTAATTCATTCTCTCTCCCCCCGCCCCCCTCTCTCTCTCGACAGTCTTGCTCCGTTGCCTAGGCTGGAGAGGCTCAATCTTGGCTCACTGCAACATCTGCCTCCTGGGTTCAAGCAATTCTCCTACTTCAGCCTCCCGAGTAGTTGGGATTTTAGGTGCATACCACCCCACTTGGCTAATATTTTTTGTATTTTTAGTAGAGGTGGGGTTTCACCATGTTGGTCAGGCTGGTCTTGAACTCCGGACCTTGTGATCTGCCCGCCTCAGACTCCCAAAGTGCTGGGATTGATTACAGGCGTGAGCCTCTGTGCCCAGCTCTAATTCTCATATAATTTGAATCTATCCAGTGCTCAAATTAAGCACTTAATATGTGTATGGTCTTGGAGAAATACAAATATAACTAAAATATGGACCTTGTTTCTAAAGAAGAAAAGCTTTCAATACAGTGGCTGGAATATTTGAACTTCCCCTGACTACTTACTGCCTTGCTGGCTTCATGCCAGATTGAAGCCCACCCTTGCTGAGCTCTGACCCCTATAAAAAAATTTTATCTTTTCAACTCTTCACCCAACTCAGCTACCATGCTTCTCTTCACCCAAAAGCTACTTATTCACAACTCTGTTTGAACTGGATTCTTCACCAAAAGATATAAAACCGGTCTACCTCTTTTTAGCAGATTTTATTAAAATGTCTGAACACATTTTGCTCAACTTGAAACAATATACTGTCCCTCCTGCCCCCATTTAAGCTTTCCAAGTACTCTCCGTTTCCCTTCAGTTGTTCTATGATTTGAAAAAGCCATCTAATTTGTATTGCTGGAGTCACATATGTGTATGATGAGCCACTGATGCCCTTGAGATGAAAAGTTTTTATTAAAACACTTCAACTACTATACTTCTGTGAGCAACACAGGAAGAGAAAAAAAAAATCTTGTCTTTTCAACTCCCATGGCAACCGACTCATCATTTCCTCTCCACAGAGGTAGCCTCATCTCATTGTACTGTTCTCCATGTTACTCTAGACTAGCCATCTTTGCAGCGGTAGAAAAACAAAGAGTGGATAACTTTCTCTTCCTTCATTTTAGAAGTACTGCTTCCAGGAGGAATCTGATTGTCACTCGGTCCCTTGAGCCATGCTTCTTTCTTCCCAAGATCAGTCTCGGCACATTTTCCCCATCAAAACTGTAGAAACCTAATTTATATATTTGCTAATGTTTTTGAGGGGAGGAGGAAATCATATTGTATATCATGTAGCAAAAGCATCCTTTCTATCCATATTGATCCTGTCAACTCTACCCGTAAAATGTCTCCCTGTAGTAGCTTTCATGATTCCAGCCCTGTCTTTCGCTTGGCCTCATTCTTCTCCACCTTTCTAGTAGGCAGGCTCTATCTGTTCTATCTCCCACCCCTCTGAAAACCCCAGTCAGAGCATGTAATCTACACACGTGGCAAACACTGCCTAAACAGCCAGCAAAGGAAAAACTATCTGTTAGATAAACCAGGTCACTTAGTACCCTTCAAGCCTTCCAGCGAGTAGCTTCCTTTCAATCCTCCACATAGGTTATCAAGAGCAGTGTCAAGTTCTAGGGATGGGCTCTCTAAAGGGATACAATTACCAGTTAATTTGAAACATCTAGGAAGGAGGTAAGTGAATAGTAATTGATAGAGAAACGAAATTACATAGCGATATATGGATATGATCCTTATATCATGCCTATCTTAAAAGAATTTTACTTTTCCCATACTTATCTGTTAGAAAAGATAATGTTTATAAAGTCTTTTGGAAATCAACTTGCTTTGGAGATCATCGAAAAACATGTAGCTTAAAAACAGCCAACACCACCTAAAAGCATTGGAAGATGTTATTAAACTTTGGAACATCTCTTGAATTTCTGAATTGTTAATATAGTCAGAATGAATGCACAAATTAGGAGACGTTCAAATAGCTAAAAAATGGTCCTGGACTAACCTCAACCTTAGTTTTGCAACATCTGTTTTTTGAAATTAAAAGGAACAGAAAATGTAGCATTGAAACACAGCATCTTTGGTCATACATAAGACCCCCCGACACACACACCCCTCCCTCAGCCACATGATCTTCTTGTCAGAAATGAAATGAGCTTTGGGACATTGTCTCTGTATCACATCATAAGATATAGAAATATCAACTTACTCTAATTTGCAGTTAGGCATTTAAAAACATTCTCAGGAAGTGAAGATCAAAAATCAATATCAAATGACTCAGAGAGGTACTCTACTGCTGTCATGTCACCCAAAGAGGAAACACTTCATGTTTGGTCAATATGGTAGCAGCATATCACTCTGAATTTTACAGGAAATAGACCACAGAACGTTCCTTCTAATGATCTTGCTAAATCGATGACTAACATTTGCAGTTAAAACAAATCCAGACTCTGTTCTGTCTTATTTGTATTTTCTTATAAAAGTATGTATGAAGACAACAGCAGCAAATGTCAAAATATCACTATTTTTTAAGATTCAGCAGAACTGACTCATAGTGTTCAAAGTTCAAGGATACAGTGAGTCGTTGAGAAAAACAGAAAAACTTAAGAGTCAAAGTCTTGGAACGACACGCTTAAAGCCTGCTCTAATGGGCAGTGCAATCTTTATATCATGCCAGTTGTTTGAAGTTGCAGCTTTTATTCTGTTAATAGATGCATACATGTTTAGAATTGCATATCTTCTTACTTAATTGACATTTTATTCTTTTGTGAAGTGACAATTTTATTCTAAATAATATTGGTTTTTGTGAAATCTACTTTGATATTAATATAGCCATTTCAATTTTCTTTTGATTTGTGTATGTCATCATTTTCCATCCTTTTAGCCATCACTTTTCATCCTCTTATTTTTGCTCTTTGTCTTGTAAAATTCTATAGGTTTTGACAGGCATGTTATGTCATGTATCTACCATAATAGTATCATACAAAACAGTTTCACTGCCCTAAAAATTCCCTGTGTTTCACCTGTTCACACCTATCTTCTCCCCTAAACCACTTATATTAAAAATGAGTTTCTTTGTATCAATAACAAATAAAAAATAAATCTAAAAAAATCAATTTCTCATAGATAGCACATAGTTTGATCTTCCTTTGTAAACCTAATCCTGCAATTCCTGCCTTTAATTGGTGCATTTACACATTTAATGTGACTCCTGAGATGTCTGGGTTTAACTCTACCACCTTGTTTTCTATTTGACCAATCTGCTTTTAGTTCATTTTTTCTGCCTTATCATGGATTAATTATTTATACGATTTTTTCTTCTTTGTTGACTTATGAGATATAACTTTGTTGTTATTTTAATGGCTGTTTTAGTATTTATAGTATACATCTTTATCTTACCATAGTATACCTTCAAATATGTGTAGTATAAGAATCTTACAGTAGTATATTCCCATTTCTCCTCTCCTAGTCTTATGCTACTGTTGGCTATAAATCTGTTTATACATATATGCTCCACAATATGTTGTTTCTATTTTTTTATTTTAAACAGGTAATTATATGTTTTAATGTTTAAATAATAAGGAAAAAAAATCAACCCATGTAGTTACTGGTCCTCTTGCTTTTCATCTCTTTGTGTAATCCCTATCTCCATCTGTTATCATTCTCCATCTGCCTAAAGGACTTTAAAGCATTTCTTTTCTTATACTACATTTCTGCTGTTTATGGATCCTTACAGATTTTGTATGTCTGAAACAGTATTTATTTTACTTTTATTTTTATTCTTGCAGTAACTTTTTATTAATGACTTTATTTTTAGAGCAGTTTTAGATTTGCAGAAAAAAGAAAAGCAAATAGTACAGAGAGCTCTCATATATCCCCACATTTACAGTTTCTCTATTATTAATATCCTATATGAGGATAGTACATTTGTTAAAATGAGCACACCAATGTTGATACACTGTCATTAACTAAAATTCATAGTTTATTTAGATTGCCTTAGTTTTTACTTAATGTTCTTCTTCTGTTTCCAGATTTCATCTGGGATACCACATAACTTGTGGTTCTCAGGTTTCCACAAGTTCCTCTAAGCTCTGGTAGTTCCTCAGAATTTTGTTGTTTCTGGTGACCTTGCCAGGAGGACTACTGGCCAGCTGTGATGTAGGGTGCTCCTCTATTGGAAACTGCCTGATATTTTTCTCATATATACATATATATGAGAAATATATATGAATACATATGAGAATATATATACATATATAGGAGAAATATATATGAAAAAAATATATATTTTTCTCATATATATATCTTTTTCTCATATATTTTTCTCATATATTTTTCTCATATATATAGAGTTATGGGTCTGGAGGAGAAAAAGCACAGAGGTAAAGTACCATTTTTATCGTACATACTATCAACAAGATTTATTATTGATGATGTTGACCTTGATCTCCTGGCTGAAGTAGTTTTTGTCAGGTTTGTCCACTGTGAGATTACTTGTTTTTCCTCTTTTCCATGTGCTCTGTGGCAGGAAGTCACAATGCACAGAACATCCCTAAGGAGTATAGAGACATGCTTCTTTTTCTATAGACTGGAATATCTACACAATTTCTTGAAATTCTCTTGTATGAGAGACTTGTATCCTGTCTCATTTATTAACTTGTGAAATCATTTATTTACATCATTATGTTCTCATGAATACCCATTTTATGTTTTAGATTATAATCCAGTACTGCTTAATTTTTTGCTCAAATTGTTCCAGTTTTGACTACTGGAAGTTCTTTCAGTTGATTTTTGTGCCTTTTTAGCATATATCAATGTGTTTGTTGTTTTTTTTTAAAAAAAAAAAAATGTAAGCACTTCTTTATTTTTGACACTACAAATTGCTAGGCTGCTCAGGCTCATATTGCATATTTTTCCCCAGTCTTAGAAACAGCTCTTTCTTTTCTAGAATCAATCCCCTGACATCCCAAAGGATGTTTTTAATTTGCACATATTAATGTTTTTTCTTTGTGTTGCAAGGTTCTATAGGTTTTGACAAACACACATATCATGCATTCACCATTACAGTATTATACAGAACAGTTTCACTGCCCCCCAAATCCACAATGTTTCACCTATTTATCCCTGTCTCTTCCTCTAAATCTCTGGCAACCAGTGAGTTTTTACTGTCTGTATAGTTTTTTCCTTTTCCAGAATGTCACATAATTGAAATTACATACTATAAATCCATTTCAGACTGATTTCTTTCACTTAGCAATCTTATTTAAGCTTTCTCCACTTTGTTTTAGAGCTTGATACCCTATTTCTGAATTATAGTGACGAATAATGTTCCATTGTATGCAGATGCCAGAATTTATCTGCTCTTCTATGGAAGGATGTCTTGGTTGCTTCCAGTTTTTGGCAATTATTAGTAAAGCGGCTATGAAGATTCATGTGCATGTTTTTGTATGAAAAGCTTTTAAATTCAATTGCCTAAATACCTAGGAGTGCAATTGTTGGATCATATATTAAGACAAAACTATGTTTAGTTTTGTAAGAAACTGTGAAACTGCCTTCCAAAGTGGCTTTACCATTTTGCATTTCCACTAGCAATGAATGAGAATTCATATGCTTCCACATCCTCACCAGCATTTAGTATTGTCAGTTTTTTATTTAGCCATTCTAATGGGTGTATAGTGGTAGCTAATGGCTGTTTTAATTGTAAATTTTTAATGACAAATGATGTTTAGCACCTTTTCATATGATTACATGCCATAAGGTACTGAAGATGTGTGTATTTTCTTCCACGGCATATCTGTTCTTATGTTTTGCTCATTTAAATTTTGTTTTATTTTGTTTTCCTATTGTTTAATTTTTTTTCCCATTTATTTATTTTATTGCATTTTAGGTTTTGGGGTACATGTGAACAACATGCAAAATTGTTGCATAAGTAAACACGTGGCAGTGTGATTTGCTGCCTTCCTCCCCATCACCTACATCTGGGATTTCTCCCCTTGCTATCTCTCCCCAGCTCCCCACCCCTCACCGTCCCTCCCCTATTTCCCCCCAACAGACCCCAGTGTGTAGTGCTCCCCTCCCTGTGTCCATGTGTTCTCATTGTTCAACACCCGCCTATCAGTGAGAACATGCAGTGTTTGATCTTCTGCTCTTCTGTCA
>NW_016107718.1:980252-1096464 GCF_001604975.1 Cebus imitator
GGGTCTGTTTGTTTTCCCCTGTGGCCACTCACTGCGCTGGCTTAACAGCAGCACTGAAGTTTGTGGCACTTTTTTTTTTTTTTTGCCCTGGAATCTACTGTCTTGGTTCTCTGCTCAGTCCCCTTTTTAAACAGACGAATGGGCGACATCCTATGGCTCCAACCGCCAGCCAAAAGGGCACCCAGACCGGTGTATTTTGTATGGAGAACCACTGCTCCGGGGCGCCGACAAAACAGCCGCATGGGGCAAAGCAGCAGCGCCGGCCAGCACAGCCGCACTGGCCAAAACAGCTGTGCTGGCGACCTATGGAGCATCTCCATCTGGGAATTGCCTAGTCTGTGGGCAATAAAAATGCGGCGTCCACTCACCCTCTGCGCTTTCACTGGGAGCTGCAATCCTGAGCTGTTCCTAAACAGCCTCTTGGATCCTCCCTCTGTTTAATTTTTAAGTTAGTTATATATTTTAGATACAAGTTCTTTATAAGTTATATGTTTTACAACTAGTCTATGGCTTGTCTTTTCGTTCAATCAATAGTCTCTTTTCCAACAAACATATGAAAAAAAGCTCATTATCACTGGTCATTAAAGAAATGCAAATCAAAACCACAATGAGATGCTATCTCATGCCAGTTAGAATGGCAATCATTAAAAAGTCAGGAAACAACAGATGCTGGAGAGGATGTGGAGAAATAAGAATGCTTTTACATTGTTGGTGGAAGTGTAAATTAGTTCAACTATTGTGGAAGACAGTGTGGAAATTACTCAAAGATCCAGAACCAGAAATACCATTTGACCCAGCAATCCCATTACTCGATGTATACCCAAAGCAGTATAAATCATTCTACTATAAAGAAACATGTACACATATATTTATTGGAGCACTACTTTCAATAACAAAGACATGGAACTAACCCAAACACCCAACAATGATTAAGAAATGAATGAAGAAAATGTGGCACATATACACCATGGAATACTGAGTTCATGTCCTTTTCAAGGACGTGGATGAAGCTGAAAACCATCGTTCTCAGCAAACTAACACAGGAACAGAAAACCAAATACCACATGTTCTCACTCATAAGTGGGAGTTGAACAATGAAAACACATGGACACAGGGAGGGGAACATCACACACTGAGACCTGTCAAGGGGAGGGATAGCATTAGGAGAAATACCTAATGCATATGAGGCTTAAAGCCTAGATGACAGGTTGATGGGTGCAGCAAACCACCATGGCACATGTATACCTATGTAACAAACCTGCACGTTCTGCACGTGTACCCAAGAACATAATGTATAATAAAAAATAAACAGTGTCTTTTACAGAACATAAATTTTAATTTTAATAAGTCCAACTAATCTATGGTTTTTCTCATAGTCTGTGCTTTTGATGTATCTAAAAATTTATTGACAAACCCAAAATCACCTAGAATTTCCCCTGCATTATCTTCTAGAAGTTTAATGGTTTTAATTTTACATTTATGTCTATGATCCATTTGAGTTTTGTTTTTGTTTGTTTGTATTTGGACATCCAATTGTTTCAATACTACTTGTTGAAAAGATTATTCTTTCTCTATTAAATTACCTTTGGTCCTATGTCAAGGATCAGTTGGTTATATGTGTGTGAATCTGTTTCTGAGCTCTCTGTTCTGTTCTATTGATCCGTCTATTCCTTTGCCAGTACCCAATACCATACTCTCTTTGTCACTGTACCTTTACAGTGAGTCTTGAAGTGAGGTAATGTCAGTCCTCCACCTTGCTTTTTCTTCAATGCTGTGTTGGCTATTCTGGGTCTTTGCCTTTCCATATAAACTTTAGAATTAGTGTGTCAATAACTAAAAATAGCTTGCTGAGATTTTATTGTGATTGCATTGAGTTTGTAGATCAAATGGGGAAAAACCGATATCTTGACAATATCGATTCTTCCAATCGATATCCATGAACGTGAACTATCTCTCCATTTATTTAGATCTTCATTAAAAAAATTTTTTTTAGTTATAAGCAAGTAGATCCTGTACGTATTTTGCTAGATTTATGCATATTCATTTTATGCTAACAGAAATGATATTGTGTTTTTAATTTCAAATTCTAATTGTTAACTGCTGGTATAAAGAAAAATAATTACATTTATATTACTTTGTATCCAGCAACATTGTTATTACCACTTATTAGTTCTAGAAGGACTAGAATAACCTGTTACTGATGACTCTTTGGGATTTTTTATATAGATGATCATGTTATCTGTGAACAAATACAGTTCCTGTACTATCTGTGAAGTAGTATAGTGTTATGTAAAAGTAGGCTTAGATTAGTTGTAAATTTATATTGTAATTTTAAGGGACATTAAAACATTAATAAAAAAAGAAGTATACATGATAAGCTGAGAGATAAAAATGGAATAATATAAAATTTTAATCAAAACCACAAAAGATAAAAGGAGATTTTTTTAAGTGCAATGAATAGAAAAGAGTTAAAAACATGTTAACTATTAACCCAACATATCAATAATCACCTTAAATGTGAATGGACTAAGTACAGCAATTAAAAACCAGAAAGTTTAGGAGTGGATAAAAGAAACAGCACACAACTATGTTGTCCACAGGAAACTCAAATAAAATGTAAAGACACAGACTAAAAGCACAGCTATGAAGAAAGATATATTGTAATAACACTAACCAAAATTAAGTAGGAATTGCTATATTAATTTAAAAGAAAGCAGACTTCAGAACAATTAAGATTATTAATGACAAAATGGAGCATTATGTTATGATAAGGAGGTCAATTCTTCAAGAAAATACATGCTGGAAATTGCCTCCAGGTAGTAAACTGGGGCAACTGTAGAGCTGACTTTATTTCTTTCTCATCTCTCAAAGATTACTGTCTTTTGTTGTCCAAAGTCCAACGTCTGGAAAACTATTGTTCTATATATTTTATCTGGTGTATTGTTTGACGTAGGAGGATAAATGCAGTCACAGTCACTATTACTCTATCTTGGTTGGAAGCAAGAATATGGTAAGTCTTCAGCAAATTAAGCAAACTTTTAATAAGATCTGCATTTCCACATGATTGGTATGTTAGTCCTATGGACATGGCCTCATTGCTGGACTTCCCTAGCTGTGAAATGAAGCAATGATAGGGGAAATGCATTGACAGTAGACAAGGCATTCTTTCTGTGAGTATATAGATGGTAAGGCTGCCAGAACTATTATGTGCAAGAAAGGCAAATCCATACTGAATTGTTTCCATTCCAATAGAAATAAATCTCTGCCTCTCCATGATGGAAGAGGTCTAATCAATGTGCCACCAAGTGATTTGCCAGTTTCCCCAGGTAATGATGCCACATCAGGGCAGTGTTTGTCTCTGCTGTTGACAGGTTAGGCAGTCATTACTAATGTTAGCCAGGTCAGCCTTAGTAAGAAGTCTATACTGTTAAGCCCATACATAACCTCTATCCATATTACCATGACCACTTATTTCATAGGCCCATTAAGCAACCACTGAAATGGCCGAGGAATGAGGCTGGCTGACATGCACGGAGTGTGTCATTTTTCTTCACTTGCTTAAGACCTCCTTTGAAGTGAATTCCCTTTGATAAGCATTTACATGGGATACAAATACCTTCACCATCTGTACCCATTCACTATCTTTAGTTCAACCACATCTCTTCCCTAGACTTCTTTATCACCAATCTCTCAACCTTGTTTCTTCAAAGTCACCATTATCCAAGCAGTTAGCCATTTCCTGTAAATGCATTCATATTTTTTCTGACTATCTCTTACTACTGAAAAGTGGATAATTAAATTTACTGCTTAAATTTTCTGCCCACTGGGAGGATTTTCCTTTATTATAATCCTGTATGGTTACCTCTGAGTGTGACTGTAGTAATATAGCTGTCCACTCTTGAATAGCGGTAACATAATGTGCAGACCCATCTGTAAGTCAGACTTCTTTTTCTTCCTCAGATGGTCAGTCATTTGGAACATCCCAGGAGGCCAAAGTCATAACTTGAGGGAGAGATGATGCAACACTAACCAGGGTTAAAGAATTCTGAGTCACCTGTTCAGTTTACTTATTGGCTCTACTCAAGCTTGGTCTTTTATATTTTATTTCCACTTGACTATATATTGCTTCTTGCCCAGTCAACCTTATAGCTAGGTGTGCCAGAAACACCCAGTTCATAATGGAAAGCTCAGAACAGTTACCTGGCATCTCATGGTTATAGATTCTATCTCTCTTCTAAGCTTAATAGAAAGACAGAAGCTGTTTCTCAAAATGGAAATAGTTAGCTGCCAAAAAAAAAAAATGTGCTCCAAAATCCTAGAGTTATTAACTGTTACTTTCCCATTCATGCCTGCCAGAAGATCCATACAGTATCTCTATTTGTCACACACACTTCAGATATCATTGGATCTGGAGAATCATAGGGTTTTTCATGTGACTCTATGTAGATCAAAGAAGCACACTCAAATGTGGCAAATAATGCCTCCAAAATACAAAAAGGTCCATTGAGTATTGAACCTCCTTTTCCAGTCTATAGTTCTCACATGTCTTCCTAAGTGATTGCTATTTGTTGTGCATCATATTCAATTAGCATAGTGTCATCAAAATAGTGAACCAATGTGATGGTTTCTGAAATGCAAAACTGATCAAGTTCTCTCCAGACCATAGTATTGCAAAGAGCAGGAAAACTGACATATCCCTAAAACAAGGCTATGAATATGAACCATACCATAAACTGCAATTGGAGTCACTGCCTGCTTAAGTTTGTGATAGTCTACAGTCCTTCTCTGTGATCCTTTGACTTCTGTGCAAGCCAAACAAATGAAGTTGTGATAGACTACTGTCCTTATTTCTTTCAAGTCTTTAATGGTGGCATTAATCTCAGCTATTTGGGAGATGGGGTGCAGTATTGCTTTTGGTTCACAATCTTGGTAGGAAGTGCAAGAAAGTTCTAGGGTCTGAAATCCAACATGGGAATTCTGCCAATAACCAAGTATGTCTGTTCCAATCTACATTAAAAACTGGGCAAATAAACACAATGTAAGTCCTTGAGCCAACTTGAGCCAGACTTGAGTTAAGACTCCATCTGTTACCTGTAATCATAAGCTCTCATTTTGACAGACAGGCCACAGTGGCATTTTAGGTCCGCAGAAAGTAGACAATTCAGAGTGAGTATCTAAGTAAGTGAGCAGCTAAGTAATCCCCTCAAAGATCTGGGTATTTCTTTTTCTCCAGTACGAAATCATCATAGGTCCTCTAAGAAAAGCTTGGAGAAAGATTTACATTTATGTACTTCCAATTCTCAAAGAGGCAACAAGACTGAGACCCTTTTTCAATCAAAAGGGATTTGGGGTTTGTGAATTGACTTAGGTCTGAAAACTGAGTGGGGGCTATGATTCTCCACTGTGGTAACACAAGTCAGGTTTTTGACAACCATACGTAGAGTCTTTTTAATGTTATATAGATCAACCAACATTCTAGCAAATTGCCCATCTATTTTGTTCTTAGGGACACTGTGATCAGTGAGCTACCACCAAAGATCCTGCAGAACAATGCATTCTGATTACCAGGACTTTACTACAGTCCTTTGTGGTAGATGCACACCCCCCACCAACCCTTGTTAAATGATGTTAAATGCTGCTGCTGACCTCTGATACTCTGGATTCCATTATCCTCACTGAAACTAAGAAACTCCTATTTCAAATCAAACCTTCCTATGACCATAACCTGTAAACAAATGGGGAACAACCCTAGAATTTTCAAGGATGCTGGTACTCTTCTCCCTAATTTATTTCTTAGTGCCTCAATAAATGGAGCGTCTTCTGGATAGGGCTGCCAGATTTAGCCAAAAAGAAAAAAAAAGAAGCTAACTGAAACAAAAGATTTCCAGTTAAATTTGAACATCAGATAAGTATAAAAATTTAGTGTAAGTATGTCCCTGCTCTAGCCCTGAGCTTTCCCCAGGCCAGAGTTAGTTCATAGCTGTCAGGCAGAGTATGCAGAGCAGGGCAAGGAAGCAAGGACCAGGCAAGCCTGATGCTTGGCGAGCCTGAAGGTGAGCATCACTGGGTGACCCGTTTGCTACTGGCCATTGCAAGAAAATTACAAGGAACTAGGAAGAGAAGCATCCTTACTGTGGTGACCTTCCAGCACTCTCTACTGGCAAGGGAAAATCTACCAGCTTATAGGAGGCAGCTCCAGTATCTCCAACAGGGCAGTAAAGGGTAGATTTAGAGCTGCAAGTCAACTGCTTTTAATTAACTGGCACAAGTACAAATGATAAAATTCTGTGCTACTAGCACATGAATATACAAGTCAATGGCATGGACCAAAATTCCAAAATAGACTCAAAGGCATGAGAAGGATATATATGTCTATATGTGTATATATATATATGCTTTATATATATATATATATATATGCTTTATATATATATATGCTTTATATATATATATGCTTTATATATATATATATATATATATATATAAAACATAAATATATATAAAATATCAGAGTGGACAAGTCCTTTTAAATATAATGGAAAATCTACAAGAAATTAATAAAACTTTTTACATACATACACACAATCCATAGGGTAAAATATTATAAAAACTTAAGAGAAATGACAACTTAGAAAGATATTTGCAACTTATATCACTGACAAATCAGTAAGAAATTAATAAACTAATAAATTATCAAAATTACATGAACAATATTTCACAGAAAAAAATACAAATGGCTCTTTAGTGTATGAAAAAAATGCTCAATTTCCCTCATAAGGGAAATGCTAATTAAAACCACAATGAAATACACATCTTTGCCTCTCAAACTGAGTACTGAGCAAAAAATCTGATAACACATTGTGATAGTAGGGGAATGGGGAAACAAGAGCTGTCATACATATTGGTTGGGAGTAAAAAAGGATGCAACCTTAATCATAAGCAATTATTCTGCAAAATTATCAAAATTACATGTACACACACTGTTTTACTCAGCACTTGCACTTCTACAAATTTTTCTATTTTACATAGCAGTGAAATGACATACGGCCAAGGATACTCATTGCACTATTGTTTGTGATAGCAAAACATTGAAACTCCTTTCAGTTTCCAGGAAATGGGATTGGCTAAATGCGTATGATATGCAACCTTCATCATTCAGTGGAATACTGTGTGGCTCATAAAAAAAAATGAGGCAGCTCACTTGCAATGTGGAATGATGTTTGATGAGATTCAGGATATACTATCCTAAAATATTTTATGCTGATGCGATTTGAGAAAACAGCAGAAGCAGTAAGTTTTCTCTGACCTTTTCCTGCCCTTCTCTCCTGAAGGAGGTCATAAAACCTAAGAAGGATTTTCTGCCATACCGCTAAATCAGGTTATAAGACCCTCAAATGAGAGGTGCCCTCCCTGTACCTGGAGGAAAGGAACATCCTTAACTCTAAAGACACAGAGATGAAAAAAGAAATCTGAACAAACAGGCCTGCTAAGTTTACCCCAGTTTATTGCCATTAGATCATATTCTTTTCTCACCATTACAATTATTCATGACTATTCACTCTTCAACAAACCTACCATAAAAAAATACTCAGGTTTACTGTTTCTTTGGCTCACCATTTCCTTGTGAAGTCTCCAATGTCACATGAAGCTTATATTAAATACACTTGTATTATTTTCTCTTGTTAAACTGTCTTTTGTCATATGGTCCTCAGCCATGAACCCAGGATGAGTAGGAGGAAAAATATTTTTCCTCCCCTACACACATTCAAAATCATTTTAAGTGAAAAATAAAGTGTGTAAAGTTCCGCTATTTCCTTAAGTGCTTGGATGTATCTATAACCTTCAGATTCCCTGAAAAAAGACACAAGAAATTGGCAATGGTAGTTTTCTTCAAGGAGGTGAACTATTGCCTGCGGCCTGGAAGTGAGAGTGAAACATACTTGGCATTGTGTCTCTCTTTAGACACTTTTTGTTTTTTGCTCCCAGGTTTATTGAACATAATACAGCATTGCAGAAGAGATTCAAACAGGTCCCTGAGGCATTTTAAAATTCATCCCAACTGCAGGCTGAGTTACCTGCAGATTGGGCAGGCTGCTGAAGTCCAAAAGCTTCAGCATTTCCTTAGGATCTACTCAAATGATCTCCTGGTCCAGGGCTGAGACCTCAGGAACATAATTGTCTCTCCTTTCTCTCTCCTTCTGCAGCTTGATGGAGATACCTCTTACTGGGCCTCTCTGAATCTGCTTCATCAGATGCGTGACACAGCTTGCTGTCTTGTTTTGGAGCTTCTTGCTAGGGATAATGGCGATCTCCTTGCACACACTCTTGTTTGTGTGGAAGTCATTGCTCAGGTGCGTGTACTACTCTTCTATGATGACCCAGGCCGCCTTCTTCACGATGTTGGTGCGAACGTGGCCTATGTTGGTGGGTCCTTGGTGAAAGAGGAGCCGTTAGATACTTTTTGAATTTTGTACCATATTACATGTGTTACTTATTTAAAAAAATGTAAGTATTCTTTATTTTTAAAAATGTAAGATTACAGTATACTGGTGATATTCTCGGCTGCACTTACTGGATTCCATTGCTAATTGGATTTTAAGAGCACAATTTTGCAAGGAGCCTTCTCCAACCAAGCCTGGTCTGGCAGAGGACACTGGTGAGGTGTTCTGAGCCTACACAGACCTCAGTGTCTGATCTGATCTGCAGATACAAAGACGCATGTGTTTCTTGCATTTTGCTTACCATGTCAGCAAGACTTGGCTGTCAGCAGGCTATGGAGAGCATTCGTCGTAGAACGTGCTGCTTTGATTTCTGAGCTACGCGGTGATGCAGGCTCAGTAGGAAAGGATTTTCCCAGGTCATTGTAAATATCATTTTGGCTCTATGACAAGGTCCCATTTCAGGAAATATTTCATAAAGAACTCTGACTGCTCCATAATGGCTGCAGTACTCTTTTGTCTCTATTTCTGAACAATGGTTGGTATTCAGTAAAGAGATCCGTTTTTATTAACCCACAGTAATCAATTATCTTCATTTTATAGGAAATAGATGCAGTGAGGAATCCTTTTATGCCCCACCAACTGTAAGGATCACAGAGGACTTAGGTTAGTATGTTTTTGTTCATTTACTTTGGAATTACAACAGATACATCTCTCAATATATCGATTCCAGAAAAAAGGTTAACTGACAACAAGATCTTCAAGTTGACATGTTCACTTGGGCTGGCTCTGATTCCAGAAGGTTTTCTGAAGTGTATTTTGTTTTCCAGATATTTTTCCTTTTTAAAGCAGAACCCCATTTTACTTTCCAGAAAATGTTTTGCATTAAAGAGGATTAATACACATTTAAAGTGCAATCAGACTTTCATCCAGATAATACCTTGCTATAAAAGATGTCCTTTATGCTAACCTCTGTTCTAAATTGCTGAGACATTCCACTGGATAACACATCTGTTAAGGCTCCAATGTAAATGTCACCTATTCAGCGGAGTTCAGTGGCTCGTGCCTATAATCCCAACACTTTGGGAGCCTGAGGTGGGCAGGTCACTTGAGCTCAGATGTTCCAGACCAGCCTGGCAATGAGATGAAACCCTATCTCTATAAAAATCAGCTAGGCATGGTGGCATGTGCTTGTAGTATCTGCTACTCAGGAGGCTGAGGTGGGAGGATCACTTGAGCCTGAGGTTGAGGCAGTAGTGAGCTGTGATTGTGCCACTGCACTCTAGCCTGGGTTACTGAGCAAGATTCTGTCCCCCCCCCCAAAAAAAAGTCACTTATTCTGTGAAGTATCTACCAACTCACCCAGGCAGAGAAGAATCAGTAAAAAGTAAATTAAACTATGCCCTTAGTTTACTTTTTTTACTAAAATTCTAGGTAGATCAAAATAAATGAATATTTAAAATGTTAAAGTATAAAAACACATGGGAAAGAATGTGTGTGTGTGTGTGTGTGTGTGTGTGTGTGTGTGTGTGTGTGTAAAATATCAGAGTGGACAAGTTTTTTTTGTTTTTGTTTTTGTTTTTTGAGACAGAGTTTTGCTCTTATTGCCCAGGCCAGAGTGCAAGGGCATGATCTCAGCACGATCTCCACACCATCTCAACTCATGGCAACCTCCACCTCCTGGGTTCAAGAGATTCTCCTGCCTCAGCCTCCCAAGTAGCTGGGATTACAGGCATGCAGCACCACACCCAGCTAATTTTGTATTTTTAGTAGAGACGGTGTTTCTCCATGTTGGTCAGGCTGGTCTCGAACTCACAACCTCAGGTGATCCACCCACTTTGGCCTCCCAAAGTGCTTGGATTACAGGCATGAGCCACCATGCCTGGCCAAAGGACAAGTCTTTTTAAGAGTAATGGAAAATTTAGAAGCTATTAATAAAAATTGTTTCCAGCACTAAAAAAAAGAAAATAGCCTCTCCTTTCTCTGAACTTTCAAAACATGCCCAAACCTCAATTAAAATATACATCATATAGAGAGGATTTTAAATGATATGATAAATACAAAGAAATATTTGAGGTGATAGATATGCTACTTAGCCTGATTTGATCATTCCACAAGGTATACATGTCTCAAAACATCACATTGTACCCACATATATATACAACTAATATTTTCTAATCAAAAATATGATAAAACAAATAATATATCACATGGTATTAAAAGCATTTATTCATACAATTTTCTTACCTCCTTATCAGATCCATCCCAAAATTATGCTGTGAATGACTAGGGTACAAATCAGCAGCTACACATGCTATTTAACATGATCCTTGACCCACTATAATTATTCTGCAATGAAATGAATGAGTGAATAAAGGAAGTGGTACTGAGCCCACTAAGTGTAAGCATTTAAATCAGTGGTCCCCTGGATGAGCTGGGAAGGGGACACTGAATATAGACCACCTCAATTTTTCTGAAGTCGGCCCGCCAGGCTAGAGAACGTGTAGAAGAAGCCCATGAGGGAATGGCCATCTCCCCATGAGACGGACCAGGCAGAAGGGAATACCTGCTCTCCTACAGGGTAATTGATGCTCAAATCAACCTAGAAATCCTATATTCTCTCTTCCTTTTAGTAGAAAGCCTCTTTGCCTAGCTAGAATTTCAACAGACATATTTCCAACTGGCTTTATTATCGTGACCCAGATATAAATATCATGGCAGGAGCCCATGAGGTGGGAGCACAATTTATCCTAACTGAAAATAGAGGAGGAGAAGCATCAGCCCTAGTATCCCTGATACTAGAGTGAGGTTTCCATAGCAACCAGCTGAGTCACTAATGAAAAAGAACAGTTGCACTATGACTAGGCTGACATTCTGTGACATTCTCCTACTTTACTGTAGCTCTAATGATGTCTTCAGTAGGAATGACAGAAAAGGTTCTGACCTCTCAATTAAACCTGTAGCTGACTTGACACGCTCTGCCTTTAGCCTAATGAACGTGAATTTCTGTGTGCAAATTCTGCCTTGGAGAAAAGCACTTTAGGAATTTGTCTGAATCATATATTAGACTTGTTGATTCCATTGTTCCTTGATGTAGTCCCTTCTTTTCCAAATTAAGATGTCAATGAAACAGATGGGCCCCAAAAGCAAAACAGGAAAAGAAAACATTAGTGGAAGATGTGACAAGGTGATGCTAATCTATTACCGATGACACAACACTGAAGAAAACAACCAGAAGTGGTTCTGTCCCTTCTTCAGACAGAATTAACCACAAGTTATAAAGCAAGAAAGCTAGGAATCCCTGAAAAAATGGAGGGGACCTGCTGGAGATAAAATCTGAGAGCTCCATGACCCACAATATTCACTTACTAGGCACCTAATTCAGAGCACTTAGCTAGACACTACAGGGTATTGCAAAGCAGAATACCTTAAGTCATTAAAAGTCTAAAACTAAAGGAGGGGTGAGATAAATTAGCAATTTTAAAATGCACACAAACTACACGACATGACTCCTTGTGCTGACAAGAAACACTTACAGAAACCAGCACATTGATGATACAAGTTTTAAAAATTGAAATTCATAAAAAAAAAAAAAAAACTGCCACAACTTTGAGTATAGAAATGGAGTTTTCAAATAATCAAGATGGTCATTGAGTTTGTAAAACACTGGGAGTGCTTTATATATGTTTTAGTTTAGTTTGGTTTGGTTTTTGTTTTTTTTTTTTTCAAACGTACTTGTTTGCAAACACACCAACTTGTTTTAAACCCAGCATTGGATTCCTTTCATCTACACAAGAAGGGCCACAAGGGCTGTGTCAGCATTTGTTGCAAATTATATGGGAGTTTCTGAATTTGAGCGTAGGCATCTGCATCTCCTTATCGGCAGAAATGTGGAGAGCTCATTCATTATTAAAGCAGCCTTCTAGCTACTCTCTTTCGTCAGCACAACACTGCCAGACTAATTTTCTTAGTCTAACACTTGAATCATGTTTTTCCTCTCCTCCAGATCTTAATTTACCACTTTCATCATGTCATTCTCCTGAAGAAGAGATGATGGTTCCACATTACAAATCAAACCACACTCAACTCTGTTGCCTGATTTATAACGACCCCCACAGCTCTGCCCCAGCATATCTGGCCACACATATTTCCTAGGCCTCCCCAATGCTCTCCCTTCCTTCCTGCCAGACCGTCTCTTTCCTGACCACAAAAAGGCATTACTATTAATTCTCAGTTCCATGGCTTTCCACCAGCAAGAATCGCCTTCTCACTACCTAACCAGTCCTAATTCATCCTTGGAGAAAGTGCAAATGCCACTTCCTCCATAAAAGTGTCCTCTGAGAGGCTGCTGCCTGTGTAAACAGGGACTTCCACTCTGTTTGTACTTACCATTTTCCTAACCCACTCTTATTTTTTCTGTTCACTAAATTATTGCCTCTTGAGAGCAGGCTTCCCATTCTTTTCTTCTCTTCATGTATAGTTCATAGCCCATAGTTCATTTACAGCCAGTCATGCATTAATTCAGTAAGTTTCTACAGAACATTCGGTCAAGGGAGATACAAGACCCATAAGGAGGCTTCATCTGGACGTTTAGAGCTTGTAGTCAGGAATGTAGACAGGAGATGATAGAGACAAGGTAGTTCAGAACCAGACAATGTAGACATTGTAAAGCCCCCTCAGGATTTTGGCCTTTTAATCTGCTTTGTCAGAGCTTCAGAGTTCCATGGAGGAGGAGAGGGTGGCAGGGGAGGCAGGAGGCATTCTTTTTCCTGATCAGAGCAGCTTGGTTTTCATCTGCTTCATGGGTTTAGATTTCTTAGATTTTGGATTAAAACTTCATCTAAAAGGGTACTTTTTGACTGAACAAAGGCTGAAAACCTCTTTTCTGGGTAGGGAAGATCCTTTCGCATTTTTAGGTGTGTAAGAGCAGACATGTATCTATGCTGAGTTGAGACTTAATCCACATCAGAAAGTCAGTGGATTGCTTAACCCCCGTGACTCTCAAACTATCATACGTTGTTGACAGATTTTCTTTCATCTACTTGTTTGTTGTTAAGAGTCAGAAGGCCAGCCGTGGTGGCTCACACCCACAATCCAAGCACTTTGGGAGGCCGAGACGGGTGGATCACTTGAGCTCAGGAGTTTGAGATCAGCCTGGCCAACATTGGTGAAACCTCGCCTCTACTTAAAATAGAAAAATTAGCTGGGTGTGGTGGTGCACACCTGTAATCCCAGCTACTTGGGAGGCTAAGACAGGTGAATTTCTTGAACCCAGGAGGCAGAGGTTGGTTGCAGTGAGCCAAGATTGCACCGTTGCATTCCAGCCTGGGCGACAGAGCAAGACTCCATCTCTATTTAAAAAAAAAAAAAAAAGTCAGAAGATAAGGGTAGTTGATTTATATTTTTCATACTGAGGGGGTTTAAGCATATTCTGGCATTATATTTTGCCTCCAATTACTAAGAAATAAAGGTGCTTCCTTTTTTCTGTGGATATTTCTTTTCTTTTCATAGGAATATTTACTTTCTTTGCCTTGTTGGACAAGGGAGTTATTTAAAGGAATAGTCAAAGAAAACCAGAAGGGCCAGGTCTCCACCAATAGCTATAGTAACTAAATCTGTGCCTATGCAGAATTTTGTGAGAGAAAACCAAGCAGAAAGGACAATGGAAGTTGGATGGAAAGGTAATAGCATGGATGAGAAGTCAGCAGTGAAGCAGCTTTTGCTGTTGTGTCAGAGCCAAAAATAGACGAGCGGGCTGGCACAAGGCAGCAGCTACACTCTGCTCAGACCAACTCTCCTCTGGACACTGTCACTCCAGAAACACAAAGCCATGGCAGCCACCTCCTCAGCTGCTGCTGTTACACATTTTAGGATCATGAGTGGAAGGAATTCCCTGAGCATTTCTAGGTACCAAACCAAAACAAACAAACTTCATTTTACGGAATTCCTCCCTTTTAAAGTAGACATTCAAAAAACATTTCTAATGTCCCAGCTCTTGGAAGAAATAGATGCAATCAAAGACCCCCCACTCATGGCTCTGTTTCTGCCACAAAGGTATGATGTGTGACAATCAAGAAGCATCATGTCAGAGTGGGAAGCATTCATGATCAAATGTCAAACCGACCTGGGTTCAAATTCTGGCTCAGCTACTTGAAGATAGATGAATAATAAATAGGAATAATTTATATGTTGATATATTTTTTAATGGAGAAGTCTATTGGGAAACCCACTGAATACAATACTCCTAAGCCCCAGATGCCAATCCTGTGCCACTGTTCTTATAAGCCACTTCTCTTTGCACCTGTTGCCCTTTGCTTCCCTCATCGCAAACATACCAGACTCTGCAGTTTCCCCTCCTCTGAGCCCCCATTGTACTCTGTCAATTTCCACATCCATCTGCGATTTCCTGGTTTGTGATTCTCAGTTCCTTTTGTCTTACTGCTAACTTAGAAATTCTAGAATTTAGGAAGGTCTCACTTGAAGGGACTAAAAGTCTCAACATAGCACTAAACAAGTCATCCACAGTCACAACACAATCACTGCTCCAGTATAATGTCTTATGGTGCCTGGAAAAGCACCCACAGCTACTGCATTCTCCTCAGCATTGTTTTACTGTTTATTGCCTGCCTTCCCTCTTCTATGTGCACAAAGCACATTTTTCCTATGAGTCAGTAAACTAGACATCTGATTCAGCCCGGGGTTTGACATTATGCTTCGCCTGTTTCATTCCCACGGAGAAGGTGGCACCTGGTGCTCAATCACATTTCCCAGTCTAAGACCTTCCCAGTCTGAATCCATCTGACTGACATCATAGTGACAGGCCGTATCCTCAGACAGAACAACAAAGAAAATTGTATACTGATCTAAAATCGGTTGCTGACTTGTGAATGTTTCACAGCACTATGGTTGAGAACCACAAGTCTACGAACTCATCTGTTTTCCTAACATGACAGTAAGATCCTTAATATCCTTAGGAAGAGGACTTGTCTTTTTCATCACTGTGTGTATGCCATGGTGCTGGACAGAGTAGGCACTCAGAAAGATTTATAAAGTGACTTTCAAGGGAAATAAAAATAATAACATTTATGTATTCACAGCTTCCCCCAACCATGTCAGCTGATGAAGAAGGAAATATTCTTTATTAATCACAGAGCCATGGCCTGCATTACTGTTGTAGAGATCAAAGTAATGGAAAGAGTGGCTGAAATGAAAGTATCAGGGAAAAGCTAAATTAGTTTACATTAAAATAGCATAGAACTCAAAGAAGGACAATTAACTATAAAGGAGAAATTAAGGAGAGAGAGGGGGTGAGGGATAAAAGTCAAGAAAGATAGAGACGAAGAAGGGATGGATGAGAAAAGGGACATTTGAGGTGATTCCTTTCTGTAATGAATACAATGAAAATATAATGAAGGTAAAGAGGATGCTTAAAATATGTAGAGTGTGCCATGAGTTTCTCCCCTGTATCATTTTTCCAAGCAACTTCAGTAGATTTAAATTAGTTTTTACTACTTTGGGAAAAATATTAAACTGTTATTTCTTTTGAATGAATGCAATGCTGAAACATCATAAGGTCACCTTGAACTCAAACCCAAGTTTGTTTGAGTTATAAGTGGAACGCTTTTCTGGTTAAGTGGAGGTTTGAACCGGCCTGACCCTTTAGATGAATACTGTCACAGACCAAAAAATCCAATGTCAATTCCCCTGACTTTTTATTGGCAGTGTCTGGTGCTGTCTCATAAGTTTGAACACTGTTATGAATTTGGGGCCTTTCTGCATGATGACGCTACACAGGGTAAAAACAAGTCTGTGTTCAGAGGAGCAGGATGTAGCCAGCAGAGCTTTATTCTGGTGACTGTTGGAGTTTTCTTGACCTCTGACATTGAATGTCAAGCACTGAGGAGTGGTCCAAGAATCTAGATGTGCCATCTGCAATGGTATGAGCTCAAAGCCATCCCTGAAGTATTCAAATCTGAACCTTATTCCGGCTCCATGCCCTGCAGGGCTCTTCGCTTCAGCAGAGAAAAGCAGCGCAGGGAGGGCTACAGGGTCTCATAAAGCAGTAGCCTAGTCACTGGTGCTTTTAAAAAACACCACAGAGGCTTAGCCTGATTACTCATTAATACCTCTCCACTTTGACCACAAGAAGAGTGGAAACTGCTCCACCCTTCCTCACTCAAACATTCTCTGGGCATTCTTTTTTTTTTTTTTAATGTATTTAGTATATCAATACTAGTTGTTTTGAAAATATTTCATAGCTACTGATGGGGCTTGTGGCAGAATTAAGTTATAAAGTAATACATGTGTTCTGACCTAGGTCCATTTATCTAAAGCTGATCATAGTTATACAGTTAACTGAAAAGACCATTGAATGGAGGCAGCATGCTTGACAGGTTTTCTGTTATCAACAATCATTCTAGGAAGCAAAGGGGAAAGGAATCACAAGCTTCCAGGAGACTGCTGTCTCACATCTATCAGGTCTTCATTCAATTGTGATCTCCCCAGAGGGGGATTTTGACCAAAAATGGCCACTTGTGCCACCTTCTATATCCCTACTCTGCTTTATTTTCCTTTGTAGCTCTTATCACTCTGTCATCATAACACATGCTTATTCACTTACTTATTGCCTGCCTCCCCACATAGAACTCAAGTTACATTAGGTTTGAGACTTTACTGATGCACCCTAAAACGGTTCCTAACATATACAAAGCACTCAGTGTATATCATTAAGTATATTCATGTTGAATTAATAGCTAAATGAATTGTCTAATAAAATTAATGGAACGAATAAATGGCCACATATAACGTGCCAGCAATGCTAGATAAATGGTTTACAAATATTAAACATTTAAATCAAGTTCAACCCTGTCAGGGAAGTGTTGCTTTCATTTGATCGACATATGTAGAAAATAAGACTCAGAGAGGTTAAATAATTTGCCTAAAAGATATGCACACAATAGATTGTGGAACTAGGTTTTGAACCTGGCTCTTTACGATGATACAACTTGTGCTATTTTTTTCTTTGAGATGGAGTCTTCACTCCGTCTCCCAGGCTGGAGTACAGTGGCACAATATTGGTTGACTGCAACCTCTGCCTCCCGGGTTAAAGTGATTCTCCTACCTCAGCCTCCCAAATAGCTGGGATTACAGGCGCAAGCCACAACACCCAGCTCATTTTTGTATTTTTGGTAAAGATGGGGTTTCACCATGTTGGCCATGCTGGTCTTGAACTCCTGACCTTCAGGTGATCCGCCCACCTCAGCCTCCCAAAGTGCTGAGATTACAGGTGTGAGCCATGACACCCAGCCCCAACTTGTGCTATTTTTATAACTCTTCACTTTGTGCAAAAGCTATAGGTCAGGCTAGTTTAATATCCTTCAAAACTACAATCCTGGAGAGAGTGCTTAAAAGAAATGATTCAGTAACGCTTTGGTGTCGGGCTTGGTTTCTCCTGGTCTTTTCTTCCGTCTCCTACTTCCTCCCAATTACATTTGACTAGGGTGTCAAAACAAGACTTGCCTGGGTCCCTGGGCTGAAAATAAAGCTTACTTGTGCTGGACTCTACACCTTGGCGAGGGCTTTCTCTTTCCTCAAGCATGTGAGGAAGCATAACAGCCACGAGTCTGTCAGAGCTGAGGGAGCTAGCTCTGTGTTTGTCTACCAAGTTTCTGCAATCCTGGGAAGTATGGACGCACAGCATCATGCACAGCCTGGTGGGACTCACTAAGAAAAAAGGAAGGAAGTGTAAGTGAGTAACAAGTGTGTTCAGGACAAGATAGAAGAAGTAAAACAGGCAGGGGTTCCAATGTTGACAGGAACAAGTTACTCGATGACTAATTGGAGAGAAGGACAAAGGATACAGAAGGACAAGAAGGAGCAACGCATGATGGAAGTAACTGTGTGGTTGCTGAGTTTACCGCATAAGGTAATTGTTTACCTTTTATGGTTTATGTCCTTGGATTGTGCACTGGGTGTGATGACTCAACCTGGTAAGAGCCAGATGGTTTTCTAACATATCTTTTTGTCTCCAAAAGGACAAAAACCTCAGCTTCAAGGCATCTTCAGTCACCTTGAAATGCAATTGTTCTCATTTTTTGTTTTATTTTTTATGTTGTGTTATTGAGGCCTAATTTACACTAAATGACATACACAAGCCAGACGTGGTGGCTTATACCTGTAATCCCAACACTTTGGGACGCTGAGGCAAGAGGATTGCTTGAGTTCAGGAGTTCAAGATCAGCCTGAACAACATAGTGAGACCTCGTCTCTACAAAATAAATAAATAAATAAATAACAAGTGTGATGGTGCATGCCTGTAGTCCCAGACACTCAGGAGGCTAAAGTGGGAGAATGGCTTGAAGGCACTCTAGCCTGGGTGGCAGGACAAGACCCTGTCTCAAAAAAAAATAAATGCCACACACAGATCATAAGTGTACAGTTTCTTTGGTGAATGCTGACAAAGGCATATCCGCATAACCCACACTGCAAACAAGACAGATAATATTTACATAAATGTAAACAGTTCCCTTGTGCCCCTTCCCAGACAATCCGACCCACAACTTTCTCAAACAACCACTTTTCTGATTTCCATCATGCGGGATGATTTTTGCCTGTTTTAGAACTTCATATAAATGGAATCACATAGTATATTCTTTGCCTCTGGCCTATTTTGATTATCATAATGTTTTTGAGATCTTCTATGTTTTGTCTTCAGTATTTGATTCATTTTTATTGCTAAGTAGTATTCCATTGTAAATATACTAAAGTTGTTATGCAAACATCATACATTTGCCTACTTTCTAATTGGATTGACTCATTTTGTTCTGTTGGGGTTTGACAGTTTTTTGTATATCTGAGGTACTACTCATTTATTGAACATATGGTCTGCTAATCTTTTCTCCATTGCGTAGCTTGTCTTTCATCTTTAATTACTTTTTCAACATGGGCTTTCACATAGCCATAGTTTTCATTTTGATGAAGTCCAATGTATCCGTTTTTCCTTTCATGGATTGTATTTTGTGCGCCCAGTCTAAGAACTCTTTGTTTAGCCCTAAATTCTCAAATTTTCCATGTTTTTTTCCTAAAAATTTTGTGATTTTACATTTATGTTTACAATCCATTTTCGGTTAATTTATTTTCAGGCAGGAAATTTTCTTGCCTATGTTCATCTTTTTGCCTATGGATGTCCAATTGCTCCAGCATCATTTGTCAAGAAGACTGCTACCCTGCCTCCATTGAATCGTTTTTGTACCTGTGCACCATACAGAACAGTGCATTCATATGGCTTATTTCTGGGTTCTCTAATATGCTTCATTGATATATGTGTCTATCCCTCTGCACATGCCATTCCAAATAAACCAAAGAATAGGTTTGCATATTAAATAAGTAAATAAATAGTGATAGAAATTGCATTAAACCTATATATCAATTTGAAAAGAATTGAAATCTTTATTGAGTCTTCTAATCTACCTATGTGGTATGTCTCTCCATTTATTTAAGTTTTTTTAAAAAATTTCATCCACATTTTATGATTTTCAAGGTATAGATCCTGTAAAATATTTTGTCAAATGTATATTTAAATATTTTATTTTTGGGGGGAATTGCAATGGTATTGTATTTTTTCATGTAAGTTTCACATGTTATTGTTAGTACATAAAAATGAGATTTATTTGTGTGTGTTGATCTTGTATGGAGTAATTGCTGAATTCACATTAATTCTAGGAGGATATATTTGGTACATTTCTTGAAGTTTTCTACATAAACAACCATATCCTCTGCAAACAGAAATAGTTTTATTCTTTTTCAATCTGTACAATTCTATTTCTTTTTCTAAACTTATTTCAAATGACTAGGAGATCTAGTACTATGTTGAGTAAGAGTGGGGAGAATGGACAACCTGCCTTGTTCCTGATCTTAGGGGGAAAACATTTAGTCCTTTACTGTTAAGTATGATTTCAGCTGTAAGATTTTTGTAGATGCTACCTACCAAAGTGAGGTAGTTCTCCTCTATTCCTAATTAACTGGAAGTTTCTATTATGAATGAGCATTGGATTTTTTCAAATGCTTTTACCTTTTTTTTTTTTTTTTTTGTCAGAGTTTCACTCTGTCACCCAGGCTGGAGTGCAGTGGCACAATCACTGCTCACTTTAGCCTTAATCTTCTGGGCTGAAGCAATCCTCCTACCTCAGACCCTTGAATATTTGGGACTACAGGCATGTGCCTTGATGCCCAGCTAATTTCTTTCTTTTTTTGTTTTAATTTATTCATTTTACTTTAGGTGCATACTATATCTGGCATTTCTCCCCATGTTATCCCTTTCCACCCTCCCCATCCTCCCCACTCCTTGCTGTCTCTCCCCTACCCCCCAACAACTGCCCCCAGTGTGTTATTCTCCTCTCCCTGAGTCCACATGTTCTCATTGCTCAACACCCACCTATGAGTGAGAACATGTGGTGTTTGGCTTTCTGTTCTTGTGTCAGATTGCTGAGAATGATGGTTTCCAAATTCATCCAAGTCCCTACAAAGGACACGAACTCATCGTTTTTTATGACTGCGTATTCCATGGTGTATATGTACCACATTTTCTTTGTCCAGTCTATCATTGATGGGCATTTGGGTTGGTTCCAGGTCTTTGCTATTGTACACAGGGCTGCAATGAACATACATGTGCATGCGTCTTTATAGTAGAACGATTTACAGTTCTTTGGGTATATACCTAGTAATGGGATTGCTGAGTCAAATGGAATTTCTATTTCTAGATCCTTGAGAAATGGTCACACTGTCTTCCACAAAGTTTGAACTAATTTAAACTCCCACCAACTGTGTAAGAATGTTCCTATTTCTTCAAATCCTCTCCAGCATCTGTTGTCTCCAGATTTTTTAATCATCTCCATTTTAACTGGCATGAGATGGTATCTCAATGTGGTTTTGATTGACATTTCTCTAATGACCAGCGATGATGAGCATTTTTTCATATGTTTGTTGGCCTCATATATGTCTTCTTTTGAAAAGTGTCTGTTCATAGCCTTTGCCCACTTTTGAATGGGGTTATTTGTTTTTTTCTTGTATATCTATTTTAGTTCTTTGTAGATTCTGGATATTAGCCCTTTGTCAGATGGGTAGAATGCAAAAATTTTTTCCCATTCTATCGGTTTCTGATTCACTCTAATGATGGTGTCTTTTGCTGTACAGAAGCTCTGAATTTTAATTAGATCCCATTTTGTCTATCTTGGTTTTTATTGCCATTGCTTTTCGTGTTTTAGTCTTGAAGTCCTTTCCTATGCCTATGTCCTGGATGGTTTTGCCTATGTTTTCTTCTACTGTTTTATGGTGTTAGGTTTTATGTTTAAATCTTTAATCCATCTGGAGTTAATTTTAGTGTAAGGTGACAGGTTCTTAATCTTTTGTAGTGACGGGGTCACATTATGTTGCCCAGGTTCATCTTGAACTCCTGGGCTCAAGGGATCCTCCCACCTCAGCCTCTCAAAGTGCTAGGGATACAGGCATGAGACACTGCACCAGGCCTTCATATGCTTTTCCCACTTCAATTGATATGGTCATACAATCTTTCTTGATTGTTATCAACTCTGTTGATATGGTTGATTATGCTGATTGATTTGGGAATAAGGAACCAGCCATGCATACCCAGAGTAAGTCTCCTGTGGTCATGATGTACAATTCTTTTAAATCATTTTTAGGTTGGATTTGCTAGTGTTTTGTTGAGGAAATGTTTGTCTAATTTCATAACAAATATTGATCTTTTGTTTTCCTTTTTTACTGTCTTTATCTGATTTTGGTATCAGGGCCATACTGGCCAGATAAAATAAGTTGAAAAGTGTTCCTTCTTCTATCTTCTGGAGAAAGTGCTTATAAAATTTGAGTTAATTTTTCCTTAAATATTTGGTACAATTCTCCAGTTAAATCATCTAGATCTAAAGTTTTGTTTTGGTATGTTTTTGTTTTGTTTTGTTTCATTTTGTTTTTTTGTTTTGTTTTGTTTTATTTTGGTGACAGAGTCTTGCTCTGTCACCCAGGCTGCAGTGCAGTGGCACAATCTTGGCTCACTGCAACCTCCTCCTCCAGGGTTCAAGTGATGAGTTTCGTGCCTCAGCCTCTGCAGTAGCTGGGGTTGCAAGCATGTGCCACCATGCCCAGCTAGTTTTATATTTTTAGTAGAGATGGGTTTTAGCCATGTTAATCAGGCTGGTCTCAGTCTCGAACTTCTGGCCTCAAGTGATCTGCCTGCCATGGCCTACCAACATGCTGGGATTACAGGTGTGAGCCACTGTGCCTGGCCTAGATCTAAAGATTGATTTTTCATGTTTTTCATTATAAATTCAATCTTTTAAAATGTTGTAGTGCTATTTATATTACCTGTTTTATCTAGATTTAATTTTGGTTGTTTGTGGTATTTCTTTTTTGTTGTTGTTGTTGTTTTTCACTGACCTTTATTTATTTATTTATTGAAAGTTCCGGGGTACAAGTGCAGGAAGTATAGGTTTGTTACATAGGTAAATATGTGCCATGGTGGTTTTCTGCACCTAACAACCCATCACCTAGGTATTAAGCCCAACATGCATTAGCTCTTTTCCCTAATGCTCTCCCCACCCTTCACCCTTCCACAACAGGTCCCAGTGTGTGTGGTTCCCCTCCCTGTGTCCCTGTGTTCTCATTGCTCAGCTACCACTTATAAGCAAGAGCATGTGGCATTTGTTTTCTCTTCTTGCATTAGTTTGCTGAGGATAATGGCTTCCAGCTTCATCCATGTCCCTGTTTGTGGATTTTAAGAAAATTGATTAATTTATTCTAAGTTGTTAAATGTATGATCATAAAGTTGTTCTGAGTATTCCATTATTATCTTGTAGGATTTGTAATGATATAACTTTACTTTTTGTCTTTTCATTTGCATTATTCTTGGTGGAGTTTCATCAATTTTATTAAATTTTTCTTTTAAGAATTAGCCATTTTCATTGATTGTCTTTGTCATTTTGCTGCTTTAAATTTTATTTAATTCCACTCTGATCTTTATTATTTTCTTCCTTCTTTTTTTCTGGGGCTTATTTTTCTCTTATTTTTCTAGTTTCTTGAAGTAGAAACTTAAATTATTAACTTGAGACTTTTCCGTGTTTTAATGTAAGCATTTAGTGCTATAAATTTCCCTCTCAGCCCTACTTCGGATAGATCCCACATATCCGATATGCTGCATTTTCATTTTCATTTAGTTCTGTATATTTTTAATTTCCTCTTAGACTTCCTCTTTGACTCATAAATTATTTAGAAGCATGTTGTTTAGTTTCCTTATTCTTAGAGATTTTCCTGTGTTCTGTTACTGGTTTCTAGTTTGATTCCAATATCAACATACTCTGTATGATTTGAATTCTTTCACATTTGTTGGCGTCTGTTTTATGGTCCAGCATAGAGTCTGTCTTAGTATATGTTCTGTGGTCACTTAAAAAGAATACATAGTCTACTGTTTTGGGATGGAGTTTTCATTCTATTATGTTAATGCAAAAGTAATTGCAGTTTGTGCCATATATATATATATATATATATATATATATATATTTGACATTAATTTGTATGTCATTAGATTCTATTTGTCCACTGTGTTGTTCAGATATTCTATAACCTTGCTTATTTTCTTTGTAGTCATTCTGTCAGTTGCCGAAAGAAGGGTATGGAAGTCTTCAAATAAAATTACGTGTGTGTCTATTTCTCCTTTCAGTTCTGTTGGTTCTTTCCATGTGTATTTTGAAGTTTTGTTGCTTGGTATGTAAACATGACTTCGAATGCACTAGTTCTTTCATCATTATGTAGTGTCTTTCTTTGTTGTTAGCAATTTTCTTGGCTCTTGTGTCTAATACATCTGATATAAATATAGCTAATTCTGCCTTCTTTGTTAGTATTTGCATGATAACCGTTTTTCATTTTTTTTATTTTCAACATACCTATGTTACTAAATTTGATGTGTTTCTTACAGACTGCATACAGTTGATCATATGCCAACTATAAGAAAATGGGTAATATAATCTTGTCTTTTGATTGGTATATTTAGACAATGTACATTTAAGGCACTTAGGGCTTCCATTTTATTATTTGTTTTATGTTTATTTCTCTTGGTTTTGTTTCCTCTGTTTTTCTTTTATCATCTTCCTATGGGTTACTTTAGAAAGAAAATTTTTAAATTTCATCTTAACTTACTTTTTTTACAGAGATTTTCTACTTTTTCGTTTGTTTAAAGTGAATTTGCATTTTATTGCTGAAACGTTTTCATGACAGTTGCTTTAAAATACATGTCAAATAATTCCAACATCTGACTCATCTCAGTGTTAGCGTTAGTTGATTGTCTTTTCCTGCTGAAGTTGTGGATGTTTTAGTTCTTGGCATAACCAGTGTTTTTAAATTATATGTTGGACATTTTGTCTATTTTATTAGGAGATGCTAGGTATTATTTAAATCTGTTTTAGCAGGCAGTTACCCTATTTAGGTTCACCACACAGGTCCTGGCCTACTTTTGCAGGCTATGATTCCAATAGCAGTTTAATTTTCAGAGCTTTGGGCTGTTATTTGATTTGCTTGTTTTATCTGGTGCCACTGGGGCTTCCACTGGTTCCTGCTAGTATTGCCTGAAGAAAGTGGAAGGGGGTTTCTCTAGACTAGGCTGCTTCTGTCTCTCCATGGAGGAAGAACTCAGGTCTCAGGGATGAAGAGGCTTTCTGAGCCAAACCATTTGTGTGGTTGGGTCCTTTTTGCTGGTTCTGCCTGCCTGTCCCCATATGTCCCAGTGGGGAAAGGGTCTCAGGCACGTGGAGGTGGGGAGCTTCCTAGGCCAGGTAACTTTTGTGGCATAAACCTCTTACAAATATGCCCCAGTGCTGCCATGGTGTACCTGGGCAGGGTCCTGAGGTCAAAGAGGCTTCCAGGGGCCTGGTCAATTGTTATGACTGCCAGCTTCTCCATCTACCTTTGGTATTTTTGGTATTTTTTGGCACAGGAGAATAGTCACCACCTGGCAGAAAAGGGGAATGCTTCCCAGACACCTATTGTTCTAGCTCGATTCCTCTTGCCCTTGGTGTCATGCTGGTTTCAGAGAGATATTTTCGGAGAGACTCTCTTTTGATGTTGGAGAGAAATAAGCCAACTCAGGTCATCTTCTATTGTAGGTTGGGAGTCAGGAAATACCAAATCTAGGTTGCCTTCTGGTGGGTAGCGCCCATAAGATGACTTTTCACTGTGTTAATCCTCTGACTAGTGCCCCACACTAGTTTTCCTTTTTCTTACCACCTTTCAGAGTTTTCTTTCAGCCACCTCTTGAGTAATTTCAAGGGTTTACAGTTAGTTGTAGTTAATGGGATGGAACAGGAAGAAATAGATCTACAACATCTTGTCCAGACCAGAGGTTCAGTATACTTCTGAGAAACAAATTGTCTTTGACTCTCAGATGCCTTCTACTGTGTTTAGAAACTTAGAAAAGAAATATTATGGGCCTAGTCATCATTACAGTAATGATTTTCAGGCACCACTGCCTTGGGGCAGCAACACAGCCCTAAGTTGGTGCCCGGATCTATCATAAAAGCAGCTGGTGAGAACAAGGGATCAATAGGTGATTACTGTGTAAACAGGATCAAAGTCACTGTAGTACTTCCATATACATAAATATCTTCAGTTAAATGTTGTTTATTTCCCATAAGGCTAGTCTCAAAATTCATCTTAACTGGATTAAATATGTCCATAAGACAAAGGAAAATGAGTAAAATGAGACTAATCTGGGGCCCTACCACACCTCTTTATTAAAAGTTTTATATTAATTTCCCCAAAAGCTGGGTAATGAGAGCTTTTACACTAAAATGTAGAAAAAGTATCATGAATCAGAATTATGAATTAAAATAAATATGATGAAATTTAATGAAGATAATGACAAAATATTGCATTTAGAGACAAAATGTTCATTAAAAAACTAGAGAAACAGTTTACCAGTACTTTATTTGAAAACCAAATAGGGTACTTGGCTACCGTCATCTACAAAGCTTTAGTAATCTGAATGTAAATACTTAAGTCAGCAGCAGGAGTTAAGGACCCCTCATGCTCTACTACAGTGTTTCTCAAGTTTTAATGTGCACACAGCTTACCTGGGTATCTTGTAAAACTTAAGATTCTGCTTTAGCATGTCTGGAGTAGGGCTTGGGAATCTGCAGTCTAATAAGCTTCAGGTGATGTTGCTTCTGTTGGTCAATGGATTACATTTAAAGTAGCAAACCCTGTCTTATACAGATCACTTCTAGGGTGAGACATTTATTTATGAGAAAGGATCACATCTTAAGAGAATCATTGAAAAATGAATTTGTTCAGAAAAGATAAGGTAAGAAAGAAGCTAAAAATTGCTATGGTATGAATGTTTGTGTCTCCTTGAAAATCATGTTAAAATGAGTCTAGGATTTATTAGTATTGGAAGCGTTATGAAAATGGAGCCCTCAGGAATGAATGAGTGCTTTTATTGAAGAGGCCCAACAGATTTCAATTGTCCCTTCCTCTATGTGAGGACACAGTGAGAAGGCACCATCTATGAGAAAGCAGGCCCTCACCAGACACCCAATCCCCTGGTGCCTTGTCTTGGATTTCCCAGCCTCTATTAATGTGAGAAATAAATTCATGTTGTTTATAAGCTACCCAGTTTGTAACATTTTTTACAGCAAACTGAAGGGCTAAGACAGAAACTGTTTTAAGAGTAACAGTAGAAAGGTCAACCCTTAATTAACTAAGAACTCTTTCAAATTTATAATATAAACCATCCAAAGAATACTAGGCAAACAAGTTAAACAAAAAAAAAAAAAAATCACAGAAGACCAAACACAGATAACAAATGAGCATATAAAGACATGTTTGACCTCAGCAGTGATCATGGGATGTAAATTAAAATAACAATGAGATATTTTTCAGCCAGTACATAGGCAAAAGTTTAAAAGTTTGATAAAATCCAATGGGAAAATAGTCACCATCACACATTGTTGGAATATGAATTGGCACAACCTTTATATGGCATTATCTATTTAGTCATATAGCATTAGCTATCTAAAAAATTTTAAGCACACACATATACTTTGGCTTGTCAATCCTACTTACAGAAGTCTTCTTTAATGGAATAGATATAGGATTACATATATACATACAAAGATGTTTACTGCAAGAGCTTGAAAACGACCTGAAAACCTATCAGCTAATAATTGACTAACCTGTAGCACATGCAATATGACAGAACTTTTCAGTAAATTCCTGCCTTCTAAGGGTGGGATGAGGAGGTAGTAAACTCTTTGCACTAAAATGTTCAATCTGAGGTCATAAGAAATACTGTTTGGGAAATTCTTGTAGGGGACATCTTGCAAGACACAAGCCTGAATTATTTCTGTTTCCTTCTGACTGACTGAGTCTACAAATTAGGCAGAGGGACCTTCTTACAGTAAAGGAAAAGAAGAAGAAGACAGGCAAATTTTTCACTCTATTTACATCTGCTCTCCTCATTTGAGAATTGAGGCTTTGGGAGTAGGTTTAAGGGGTAGAATATTTTCATTCCTATGTATAGCAGTCACAGACTGAAGCTATTTCATTTAGATACATAATAAATTAGTAAAAATGGTTATTGGTTTCTCTATCTCTAATTGTTTGAACAAGATCCATGTTTCAGAAAATGCCTCCTTCATATTCACAGTCACTAGCAGAAAGTGACTAATTTATGACTGGGCAGGGACACAGCATCAAACACCCTGAGCATATGGATAAGTGACTCTCTGTGTGTCTAAGATCGATGGAGCCTGACGCCTGCTCCCTTGCCAAGAGCGTGGGCCAGCATAAATGTACTCAGGAAGGGGAGAATAGCATCTCATTATATATTGGGATGGAGTGAGCAGTGAGCAGCTGGATGCCTGCATTTCCCTCCACTAGCAGTTTGCAAACTGTAACACTTCCTCAGGTTGTTTCTGGAGCTCAGCAAGCATTTATTACAAGTTAAATATGTTTAAATAATTATTTTTTAAAACTAATTAAAAACTGGAAAACACATTCAATGGAATATATGCCAAATTTTTACATACTAGGAACCATCAAAATATTAATATACATGCTTATTAATAGGCCGTTTAGAAAATATTATAAATGTCAATGCATAAAATAAGTGTGTATAGAAAATACTGTTTTACCTATTTTGTGATTCATGATTTCATGATTTGTGATTTCAATTTGGAAAAAGAAAATTATGCTGGAATTTTTAGAGACCCTTCCCCAAATCACAAGTTAGGGAAATACAGAAAAGTAAGGGTGAAATGAACAGAGCCTGAGAAATCGCTGTTAGAATCGTTAGTGCATGTATTGCCCAGCCCTTTAACGTTTTTATGTCTGTCCTTCAGAATGCCCCACATTAAAAAGTTCTTTATTAAACTTAGAGCATTTAAGTGTATCTTAATCTTTTTAGAATTGGATAATTTTCTTATCTCATTCCAATTTTTTTACTGTATTTTTTGGGCAGAGAGGGGAGTTGTATTTGCTAGGAGTTGTATTTGAATTGAATTTTTGGTGATAAGGTTTAATATGATTACTTGCTAGATACTTTCTGTTCAAAGGAGGGGGCTCTTCTCAAAAAACTCAGTTCCTTTTCTATGATAAGCATATTTTGAGACATTAAATGAACTGGGAACTTTCCAGGACAAGGTCTGGAATTTAAGCACATAGGTTCAAATTCTAGGTCCACTATCTTTAAAGTAAAAGTTAATGTGGGCACAATTTCAAAGTTCTGGCTCAGTTTCCCTTTTTGTAAGTTAAAAATAATAATGTTAACACTATCAGGTTTGGTAAGGACCAAAGGACTCAATATATGTAAAATGTCTACTACATGACAAGCATTCCACAAATGTTAGTACCACTATTATTTTTATGCAACTTTTTGCCCAAACTTACTAGAACTGTAAGTACCAAACAGAAAAATAAAGAGGAAGGCTAAAAGACAAAGGAGACATACTGTGTGCATCCATTTATACCATATAGTTGTCAAAAACATGTGTACTATTATTTGATTTTTCAATAAATCCTGTGAGCTATGCGCATGTAAGAACCAAGGTACTCAGAAGTTAAGACACCACAGCAAGTGGTTGTGGCAGAGAGGGTGGACAGAAACAAGAGCTTTTAACTCCCAGTCCAGTACACTTTCTTCCATGGTATTCCTGCTGTCATAGATGCCAAGATAGAGTTATTAAAGTTAACCTTGGGTTGCCAAATTTTCATTCTCTTCATTATTTTTGATAGACATGGAATCCTGATGTCCCCTAAATCAGTAGTCTCCAAACTTTTTGGCACCAGGGACCAGTTAGACAATTTTTCCACAGACAGGATGGGAAGAGATGATTTCAAGATGAAACTGTTCCATCTTGGATCGTCAGGCATTAGTGAAATTCTCATAATGAGTGCACAACCTGGCATGCACAGTTCACAATAGGGCCAGTGCTCCTATGAGAATCTTATGTCAATGCTGATCTGACAGGAGACAGAGCTCAGGCAGTAATGCTCGCTCTCTACTCACCTCCTGCTGCACAGCCCAGGTCATAACAGGTCAGGGATCAGTACCAGTCCACGGCTGGAAAGTGGGGACCCCTGGCCTAGATGGTAACCATTCATTCATTCATTCACTCCTCTAATATTTGTTTTGTGTAAATATATACGACAATGGGCAACACCTAAACTGGGTGGAGCAAAGTAGGAAAGAATTCAGCAAAGATGTCCTATCAGTCAGGAAAACAAAATAAAATCACTCCAATTATCTTAACAGATAAAAAGTCATATAGGAAATTGGTGTTAGAGGACTGAAAAGGCAAATAGGAACATGGACATAATACAGAGGAAGTGAGTGCAGCCTTCACCTCTATGGATGGAGAAAACACAGGGGAAGTTGGGGGTCATGAGAATCCAGAAGCTTAGAGGAGGAGTCCCTTCAAGCTAAACTCATACTTCCCAGAAGAAGGCAGCTGACTGGCTGGCATTGGTGTTTCTGTGGTTGTATGAGGAGGAGGCTTCTGCAAGGGAGAAAAACAACTGGAAACTGGAACAACGCAGGCTGCCATGGTGAAAATGCACTTCTGGAGTGATGCTGCAGGAACAGGAAGCAAACAGGAAGTACTCGGCCCTTCCCCTTTCTCTGGTTCCTCGTTTCCTTCTAGCGCCACCTTTGGCAGAGTCTAGCATGGCACCAGCAGGCCAAGCTGAAACGTGGTTTGCAGAGAGTCAGCCCCAGCATCACAGGTGAGTTTGAAACTGAGACAATAGATTAACAACCAGCACAGCTGTACGCATATACTGTTATAGTTAATTGATATTAATATGTAAGGTGTGCTACAAAGGAAGAAATTATTGTTTTTTACTAGGAAACTCCTAGACTCTATTATGTCTAATTGGATTTCATGTCTTGATTACTGTTTATCTTCTATATTATCTCAATTTCTTCAGCCCTTCTCCATTCCCACTCACAATGCTCCAGACTGAACTTGTATCATGACTTAGTCGACTTATTCCAGTTGATTTCACCAGCCTCCAGTTTTACTGCCTCCAGCCCATCCTACTTGCAAACAAAACAATTCCTATTACTTCACTCTTAAGGCCTTTAATTAACCTTTTGTAACCTACAGAATAATAGCTAAACTTGTTCATAGAATACAGGCTGCCTTTCCTTCCAACCTGCCCATTTCCTACCTCAGATCTCATCTGTATTAAAACTTCTCAAAACCCTTGCTTAAATATTACACCATAACAAAATTAAGGGGTAAGCTGGGGAGCTAAGTAAAAGCAATATGTGTTTAGGATGAAAGAATTACCACAATTGAGCACATCTATAATTAACTGCACCCAGCATTCTCTTGCTGGCAAAAGCATTAGGGACTAACAGAAAGAAGGACATTGAGAGAGTTGCTCAGTCATCCAACGACTCATAAAAATCTGCCAAGGACTCAAAACCGTATAAAAACAAACACACATATTTTAAAACTTTTGGATGCTTAATACTTCCAAAATATAAATAATAGCCAAGCAATGGTTTTTGAAAAAATATAGAGAAGTGAAGGATAAATTTTCTCATATTCAGTGTCCAAGGATTGTATTATTAACAACTTTCTTAGACATGAATTGGAGAAACAACTGGCATTTTTATTAGCAAAACAGTTTTAAAATCTATTGTAATATCTTACCAATAATAAAATGTCTTTTCAAAAATAAAAACGAATAGCTAAGATATATTGAAAACTTTTATATTGCAGGCACTATTCTAGGCACTTACATATATTGTCTCATTTATTTTTCACCAGCTCCCTATAAAGTATACTTTTATTATCCTATTTTACAGATATGGAAAGTGAGCCTCGATGAAGTTAATTATTTTGCCCAAGATCACACAGCTACCAGGTGGTAGTACCACTAGCTCTTTGAGGGTCAATAAGGTGAAAACTTAGTAACTACTTACAAATAGCTCTTTATTTCTCTGTGGCCAGAAATAATTTTCTAATACTTGGTTTAAAACTTAATTTTGTTTAAATGGGATTTTAAAGGTCCAGGGAAAGAATTTTTTCAATAGGCTATATCACATCATAATTTAACAATGGCAGGGGAGTTTTTAATTTAGTGGTTGATAGATATAATATAAATGAGTTCAATTTTGTCTTGATTAAACAAGAATAGTTACAGCCACAAGACAGAAGAGAAGCCACATTTCTATCCTGGGAGTTCAGTGTAGACAGATCTTGCTGCAGCAGCAGTATGGTGAGAAAGTTACTTCATCAGAATAAGTTGGAGATCTAGTAACCATTTGGCAGAAGACTGCAATTCATAAAAGCAACTATTTCCAAAGGCAGCCTCACCAGTGATAGATCGGACCCTATAACCAAGGCCGAAGTAAAGAACTGCTGATGCAAAGTAGAAGTCTCAGTATAAATTACATACCTACCATGAGTTAACCACAGGTTAATTCTGAAAGAGTTGAGATGACTAATAATCTTACTGTTCATCAGGCATCTACTAGGTGTTAGCCAGGCACCCTGTTAAGCCCTCTATATGTGTTATCCCATTTTAACCTCAGATAAACTGCATGGAACATTTTTATCTCCATATTACAGATGAGGAAACAGAAGTAAATTAGAATAAGTAACAAGATCATCGAGGCAGGAAAACCACCTTCAAACCTAGATTTATTCGAGTTTAAAGCCTCTGCTCTTCTACTGCCTCACACTACCTCAGCTATTACTGAACATAGATTCTTATTTATTTCTACAATAGCTCTGATTATTTAAGCAATAGAGTTTTGTTTCCAGAAAATAGAACCCCTCATTTTCAATTCATCACATCAGCTAGAAAGCTCTGTACAGCACTTTTTTTGCTATGAAAAGCAAAATTGTCTTTAAGAGCAACTCATTACAGCTGCTCCAGCCTTTGTCCCTTGAGCTCAGAAGGTCTATAGCATGTGCTTAGAGTTTGCAAATCCTACAGACCAACAGAATAATGCACTCCATCATTCAGGAGTAACGTGCTAAGATTGAGGGTGGTTAGGTGGAGAGAATGGATGATTTCCTGACTAGTGCAGGGCAGTCATGCTGGTAAATATACAGAGAGGACTGGTACGATGTTTTGATTTGTCACTACTTATGTTAAGCAGGCAAATATTTTGAATGTCATCTTTGTGAGGAGAGGCTTGTTGGGTCACAGAAGGTAAATGATTGTTTCTTTAATTTGTAAAAGTTATTCTGTAAGCAAAAAGACCAGTAAGAAATGCATAACTAATAAGAATACTGGACACAATTATGAAAAATGGTGAAGCTACTGCCAATTTCAGCTCTGTGGACACATTCTGGGAGGTTTTAACTGCAAGAAATGCTCAGTTATGTTCAAGTCAGGAGGAACTGCTGATTGAGAAACATTGAAGATCAACAAATTCCCCTTACTATTTAGGTGATAGTATTCTTTATTTTTGTTCCAATTATGCATGGCATTTAAATAAGGAATATTCTGGAAGCTCTGCTTAACTGTTTCAGACAACTTCTATTTTTATTAGCTGTGGACTTTCTTAAAAATAATTATATGAGATCTAGCATGTGCAAGGTGCCTATGCTAGTGGCAGCTCACTACTCAGGTAGCTCAGCTTTCTTTTCCTTACTGGAACTCTAGCTGTACAGACTTATTCCATGATCCAGTCATTGCCTGGATGTAATTACCTAAACTGTAGTCATTTCGAAAGAAATAATAGTTTCTAGGGTGTTACTATTTTTTCATAAACAAAAACCTATGCAATTAATGTGGATGTTATAAGGCATGTTAAATTCATATTTTCTTTTCTCTCTCTCTCTCTTTTTATTTTTTAAGATGGAGTCTCACTCTGTCACCAGGCTGGAGAGCAGTGGTGCGATCTCAGCTCACTGCAATCTCTGCCTCTCAGGTTCAAGCGATTCTCCTGCCTCAGCCTCCTGTGTAGTTGTGACTACAGGCATGCGCCACCACACCCAGCTAATTTTTGTACTTTTTAGTAGAGACGGGGTTTCAGCATATTGGCCAGGATGGTCTCGATCTCTTGACCTCATGATCTGCCCGCCTCAGCCTCCCAAATTGCTGGGATTACAGGTGTAAGCCACCACACCTGGCCTAAATTCATATTTTCTTCATACAAATATAAGTTTACTGGGCTTTGTTATCTGATAACTATAGTGGTCTAATTCTTCAAATACAATTTTTTTTTTATTTTTCTGAATTGGATGAAATTACAGTAAGATGACCAGAAAAATGATTTATAATCAGACCCCAAGAGAGTAATCAATTTACACTTTGAAGCATAAAATCTGACTGCCCTTTTCTCTAATGTAACACACCGGGTACTACAATCTATTGGTCATAAAACTACCCATTCATACTCAAAGCATTTTGTTCCATGAACTCTCTATGCAATTTTCAAAGAAAGGATTGATGTGAAATTGGCTAACTATATACTTCATATAGAAAAAACTCCACCAGTGTTTTTTAGTTCTGCTTAGGAAGAAGACTGCCATACATAGGTAATGGAATTCTGCAGTTAACATTCACAATATATTTTATTCAATTGACTATTAATTTTTTAGGTCTCCAGAATTATTAATTTGTCTTCCCACATACTTTTTTCTTCCCCAGGTTATAAAGTTAGACAACATTTTCTTTTCCAGCTTTTCAAATTTACTACTGCAACTACCCTTCCTTCCAAAAAAAATTTCATTCAGAAAATAAGGTGATTTAATTTACATTACTTTAAAGATAACAGATTTCTAAGTAATGTCAAACTCATTCCCCGCTATTCAATTTATATCTAAAGGTCCAACTGATGCTCGTATTACAAAGATTGATAGAGTAAATTGTCAAATGTTCAGTAAAGTTTTCAAGGACATGTGAGAAAGATGCTTGGATCTTTTGTAAACATGTATTCTGGTAAAAATTCCCAAAATGTCTATAATTTGAATATGAATAGAGGTCTATTTCATTTTCAATATCATGTATGTCAGTGTTTTTTCTTCTATAAAAATTGTTGTGCATTAAAAATGGAAGGTTTACATTTTTATTTTCAAAATGTTTTGAATCTTGGGAATTCTTCCCCTCTTTTAAAGAAATTATAATTACACTTTTTATGTTTCTTTATAATAATAAAGAAATTATAATAACACTTTTTAGTTATCTTAAAGTCACTTTTACACTTGCTTTTAAATTTATTTCCATTTGGACATGAAACATATCACCTATTGTCTCCGAATCTTCTAGAGCAAAAAGTTTTAGTCACAATTTGAGGAGAAAGTATATTTTGTTAAGGTCGAGTGATTCCTTTAATAGAATAACTTCTCTATAAAAAGGTCTAAGAGAATATAATCATTTTTATCATGATTATGCTTTTCTTTGAGTATGTTCAATTCTAGCACAAAAGCCTTGCTAAATAATCAGCTATCACCTCTCATTTATAAGGGTCTTTCTTTGATTGTAAGAAAAACAAATTTAGTAGTAATTCTCTGCACTCTGGGCAACTGTTCCTTATAGAAGGAACTGCCCATTAAAATCACTTTAAAATAGGCTTTAGAGGGTTATCAAGAAGAATGCTTTCAAAGTTTCTAAGACACTCAATATGTAAAACTGAACAAAGGCAGATTTAGTCAAATATGAGTATTAGACTACTTACAATTTGAAACAGGCTGATTTATACTGTGTCTGATGTCCTGCTAACTTATTTTAAAGGTGAGGAAATTTCCTATGACTTGAATTCTTCTATACTTTTTCCAGAGCAAGTTGTATTGATGAATCACCCAGTTCCTTATTACAAAACGGGCAGTCCAGGAACCACATTGGCGTCATCTGGGAACATGTTAGAAATGCAGCATCTCAGACCTACTGAATCAGAATACACATTTTTAGTGAGATACCCAGGTGATACATAAGCATATGAAAGTTTAAGAAGCATTGATCTACTTAACACTGATACTTGGAAGGGCTAAACATTCTTTATTACAGTTTTCCAATCTATGTGCTAAGATGGACTGTTATGCTTCAAATGGTTTGCAGGTAAAGGACTAACCTAAGGACTCCTTCAACCCTTGGAGGGGATGGGTGGAATTGACTCAGCCAGAAACCCCCAGAGCATCTCCGGCCACCTGCAAGTGGCCTTGTCTCTTAATCCCAGTATGCCGCACAGACACCATGTTCTATATGTGCCACTACATGGAAAATGTAGCAAAGCACTGCTCTGATAAATTATGGTTAACCGGGTAATAATTTGATGGGACAAACCAAAGGGGAAAAGTAAATCGAAGTGAGATGTCAAAGCTCTTGGGCACAGACAAATCAACAGTGAGGAAGTCAGGGTGAGACTGGAAATTTGCTCCTATTCTCCAACTCTTTGCAAAGTTAAATAAGTAAGATCTGCACAACCAAATGATGTTGGAAGAATAGTTCTGGTCCGGCAGAGTTAAGCCCTTGCTTTAAAAATGATTTGTCAATTAAAAATAATATTAATAAATATTAACTAGTTAATTAATTAAAAAGATATATCATTATAGCCAACAACATGCATAGAATTGTTCGACAGTTAAAACTTTAGCAACGGCAACAGGAAGATCACTTGATAGTGTTTCATGAATATTGCACTGTCCCTGTTCTCCATAGTGAGAAAACTTCCAGTTTTCCCTCAATATGGGCAGGTACCTTTCACAGAAAAACAGAAGCATAAAGTACTCCCCTCCTCCCTTACTAAAAGTGCTAGTGGATACGTTGATACCAATCCCATAGCTCTCGGCGAACAGGAGAGAGAAAGAGAAGAGAAGAGAAGCAGAGCGAGTAGCATTTATGAAACAGATGTCAGCCTAAATAACCAAAGAGCCAGAATGTAGTTTAAAGAGAGTTTATTCAAGCGCAAAGTTTTGAGGATGGCTGCCTGGAAAACAGAATCCGATGAATGGAAGTCAGTGCTCTGAAGTGTAGAACTTTTTCTTTCTAGAAGGTATATTTAACATTCAACATTACAGATATAACCGTCATGGGGTCTTTTACATCATCTAGTGTGAGCTAGGTACAGGACAATAAAAGAGGCAATTAATCTCTAACAAAGATCAGTGACTAGAAGGTGAACAGGTCTGGCCTCTGGTTGTTTACAGAACAAGAACAATGAGGAAGAGGGCTAATTTATAATCTAAGAAGCAGAAGTTGCAAATATGCTACGCGACTCAGTCTCCAGGGCTTAAATTCTTCTTTGGCATAATCAATTTAGAGGGTCCTGCAATTTTATTTTCTTTTACACAGAAAAGCCTCAAAGTAATAAATAAGTCATTGGTGGCAGGCATTTAGAAAAGCATATTGGAGAAAAGCAATACAGTTTATAAGGATTCTGTGCTTACCAAAGACTGAACTTTGGAAAAATTATCTACTAAGACTGGGTGATCACTTTAATTTGTATTAAAGGTCATAATAAACAAGTCAATTGTTCTTTATTTTTTTCACTGTTCAACACATGTGGGTGTACGATAAAAATAAGAGAAAATTCAGAAGTGGATCAACAAGCCCAAATATCAAGAGAATAATAGAATATAGACCAAATTAGAATAGACATTTCTCTTAGCCATATTTGTCAAAGTGCTTGACCTGTGCTTTGAAGGAATGGCTTAGAAGTTGATATAAGAACCTAGCTATAACGATTGTCATTGCTGTACGTGGCATTGTGCTTTAATTTTTCAGCTAATGCTTTATCTCATTCATTAATATGATTCTATCTCCATTTTTTTATTTTAAAGAGAAAAAAACTAAAGAATCTCGGTTTCAGCTTCTCTTACAGCATAACAATGACTTTAAGTTGGCTTATCTTACTATAGTTTTTTTTTCAAACCTATTTTCCAAGTAACTATTAAAGAAACTATTTGAGAACAAATTATTTTATGTCACCTTCCTGCTTCTATTGTCCAATGACATCTCGTACTTTCCGGATTGTTTAAATTCCTTCACTTGGCACTGACATTTCTTTAGGATTTCTTAAATCTCCACTTCCTCTGCTACCCGCCTGCATCCAATTCCATCAAACTGCTGTCGTCCTCCAAGCACACAGCGCTTTAGAGTGTCTTGTGCCTTTGCACCTGCTGTCACCCCACAAACATGCTCTTCTCCTATGTTCACTGGCAAAATCTTTCTCAACCTTGAAGCTTCAGCTCCAGTATCACCTCCCGTAGAAAGTCCTTCTCTCTTCTCTCCATCTCATGAAGTGTTCTCTAACCCTGAGCATGTCTTGAACATGGAATTTTTCACAAGGTATTGCCATCAGGACCTGTTTCATGGGTGTGTGGCCAATGCGGTATTATTGAGCCTTGCACTCTGAAGGGCCCCATACTTTATCTAATGTTCTGTTGTCATCATCTTGAATTTCTTAATAATTTTAGCTTTGATTTGTGTTTTGTAGGTGAAGTCCAATGGGACAATGAAGTATGCACATGAACAGAAGAGATACATGCAATACGCATGCAATGGACTGAATGAGCAGAAGATATACAAATAATATGCATGTAAAATATGTATATAAAATCCTAGCCCTCAATGTGATGGTATTAGGAGGTGCAAGGAAATTATTCATGAGCGTGAAGTCTTCATGAATAGTATTAGTGCCTTATTAAATGGGTCCCAGAGAGAGAGCTCTCTTGCCCTCTTTCCACCATGCCATGTGAGGATCCAGGAAGACAGTCATTTGCCAACCAGGAGCGATCGGCATCAGAACCTGACCACGCTGGCATACTGATCTTGGACTTCCAGACTTCAGAACTGTGAGAAATAAATTTCTGTTGTTTTTAAGCCACTGCCTATGGCATTTTATTGTAGCAGCTGAACTAAGCCAATGCATGTTCATGGGGCAGCCATTCCTTACTGTCCCATTAGCATAAACAATTTGCAATGCCAAAGATCGCAGAATTCCAGTGCACCCACATGCTTGAAAGTTCAGCAAGACTCAAAATTATACCACAAGATAAGCATGTTACATGGACTACTGAGTAAGCAGTGGCACTTAGAATTTCAAGAGGCCATGCCTTACCTTCCAACTAGAACTTTATTTGAATGCATAAAGAAAGCAATGATGTTGTAAGAAACATGAATGAGCAAGAAACTATCATTTTTTTCAACTCTTATTACTTCCCTATATTAGCCAACCACTCCTGCAGAAAATCATATAGAAGAAAGGGAAAGATAGGGGAATCCGTAGTTCCTTTGCTTGCAGTTCATTACTCATTAGTAAGCTAAATGTAGAGTGTTGGTAGAATGCATGAATGACAAGATGTAAAAAGAAAAACAGTCGAGTTAGCCTTGTGCAGCATTTCTTCCGTTCTGGCAAAAACAAAATACTACAATTACATCATTTTGGTGATTCTGCATGAATTTAATGTTGCAATGTTTGAATGTAAAACCAGCATTGTACAATACAAATGTGGATGACAAAATTAATGCTAATAATTTAAAGTTTAATTTTTTCGTTACTTAAATATTAAATACCACATTAAAAAATACCATGCCAAGTCTTAGTACTGCTTATGTTACATTTTACCTGCTTTTTCAACAAGAGGTTTCACATTTTGATTTTGCAGTAAATCCTAAAAATTACATAGCTGGCTATGATATGATAGTAAATTCCATCTTCATTTTCTATGTACCACATTAAATTAGGAGTTGCTTAAAAGTGGGGATTGCGACAAGTTTTTTTCTCTTATTATTCCTAGTGCTTACCTATAGCAAGCTCTCAAAAAATGGATTTCAAATGGCAATTGCAGTTAATTTTCATGTTTCAAGAAAGGTGAGACCAAGGAAGCAGTTCTTTTTCCAGATGTATCTCAAGTATATTTGTCCTGAGTATGTCAAATATGGAATCTAGAGAGTAAAACCAATTTCCTGATCAATTGGCCCTGGATTTGAACACTGGCTAGGTCTATGTTAGGCCTTGTGGGAGATTTACATTGTGTCTTGGAATCATTCTGTGAGTAAGTAAGTGTCTGCTTACTCAGAGAAACGTGGGATAACAAGTGCAGAGGATCAGGACTGGCAATGAACATGCACATGCATGCATAACATGGGCTGGGGGGATTTGCCTCAGATACTAAACTGGATCTTTATCTCAGTAGATAAAAGCATAATTCCCCCACTGGGAACTCCAGTGACTCAAGGTGAGGTAAGAGGATTCTGACACATGGACTAGGACCAGCCACACATGTAGTCCGTAGCCTGGGTCCCCAGATTATTATCAAACAGGAATTACATGCAGAATTTATGTGAAACAACTTGGGAATTGGTCACTAGGGAAGCTGGAGAACTCCAGGCCTCAGGGAAGGGCCACCGAAGGGGAAGACAGGGCCCCAGTCATGGAGGGCAGTGGGGTCAGGGAAGGTTCCCAGGCAAGACCTTGAAAGGACCGGAGCAGGAGCCTGACCCATAACCAATGCCAAGGGTGGGATAGGGACCAAAGAAACAGAGACTGTGATAGGCTCAGGCACTCAGTTGGTTAATGACACAGAACGTGAAATGGATAGGGAGAATAAAGGAGAAGGCAACCTAGAGGCCAAAGAAAGTATTTCAGGGGAATGGGGAAGAAGAACACAGAGAAAATATCCAGAACTAAGATAAAAAATGTATAGTTTGGTTAGAGAAAAAAAAAAAGACAAATATATATGTAACAAAATAGAGTTGAAATTCAACATAACATAGACAAATAATGGAGTTCTTATTTAAGTACTATGAGAAGTCAAAATGAGTTGAAGGATGGAGAGAAGGCTTCCTGGAGAAGGTGGCATAAGAGCTGGATGTTCAAGGAAAAAATACTCAGTCCACTCAGGAGGAATACAATGATCCCACAGAGAGCTGCAGATGAGAGTCTCCATAAGGGGTTTGTGCTTAGGAGTGTGAGGTGGAGATAAGAGCAGTATAATAGGCTGAATCGTGCCCCTTCCAAAGATATCCATGTCCTCATCCCCAGAGCCTGTGAATATTGCCTAATATGGCAAAAGGAACTGTGCAGATAAGATTAAGGGATTGAGATGGATTAGCCAACTAAAACTTTCTTTGAAAGCATAAAGAAAGCCAATTATTACCTTCCAACTAGAACTTTCTTTGAATGCATAAAGAAAGGAATGATGTTGTAAGAAACATGAATGAGCAAGAAACTATCATTTTTTTCAACTCTTATTGCTTCCCTATATTAGCCCAATACAATCACAGTGGTCTTATGAGAGGGACACAAGAGGAGTCAGAGTCAGAGGAGAAAGCGGATTCCTGATGGTGGAAGCAGAGACTGGAGTGATGTGCTTTGGAGAAGGGGGAAGTAACTACAAGCCAAGGAATACAGGCAGCAACTAAACACTGAAAAAAGCAAGGAGGCAGATTGTCCCCTTAGAACCTCCAGAAGGAAAGACCCCACCAACCTCTTGATATTTGCTCAAACTGATTTTTTGCTTTGCCTCCAAAATGGTTAAGAGAATAAATTTGTGTTGTTTGAGCCATTAAATGTGTTGTAATTTGTTACAGCAACAGGTGGAAACTAAAACCAGCAATAGGAAGCATGGACCAAACTATAGAGCTCTTTGTGGTCACTATAGTCATGCTTATGAAAAACAAATGTAACCAAGCATATGAGAGAACTTGCTGTGAGACGCTTTCTTCTGGGTTCACAATGGATCACGGCAGCCCACCTTGAGATAGCCCTCAACAGTGGAGGCTCCACTGAACTCAACCTACAGCACCATGTTGAGAATCCTCAGCTGCCAACAGATTTTTTTCTCACAGTCTGGAGGCTGGAAGTCTGAGGCGAAGGTGCCAGCAGGGTTAATTTCTAATGAGGTCTCCCTTTCTGACTTGTAGATGGCCATTTTTTCACTCTGTCCTCACATGGCCTTTTCTCTGAGCATGTGAGGAGAGAAAGGTCTCTGTTGTCTCTTTCTTTTTTTATGTGGACACCAGTTCTATTGGATTAGGGCCCAACCTTATGACCTCATTTGACCTTATTACCTTCTTAAAGACTCCATCTCCTAATACGATCATACTGAGCATTAGGGCTTCAACATGTGAATTTGGTGGGGGACACAGTTTAGTCCATAACAGATGATAATGATCAAGATGGCATCATCCTGTACTTTTAGGATCCATGACCTCATATATATCATTGTTATGAAGACCATGTCGGTAAACATAATGAAAGCCACTTCCAAAACACTCTTTAATTTTAAGCATACTCAAGACTTTCCTAATGTCACAATCTGTCAAGGAATTCATCCGTCTGCCATAAAAAAGAAAAGGATACCAGGTGGGATACTGTGACCCTTTCCCCCACTCACCTATGTGAAATACTACTTATAGAAAGTACAATGGAGAAAATATTTTGTTCAAACCTTGCAGCTGGGACCCTGCTGTCTGGATGTAATTATACAAACTGGAATTGATTTCAGGCAGGACAGGAAGGCTACCATCCCAGCTATATAAAGTGCCTAGGGGGCTCCTCTAATTACCACTAACTAGAGATTTAGTCTTATATCTCTTTCAAATAACGTCAGCAGCAGCAGAGACAGCCTGCACCTTCCAACATCACACTCCTTCATTAGTTTGCTCTGACTCACCCTCCTCACATCCTACCCGTGATGAACTTTCCATCGAGTGATTTATTTTTCCACATACTCGGTAGCACTTAAGCAACTGCCTTCTTTTCACCTTCTTTCTTTCCTACCAAATTATTGCCATGTCTCCTCTAGGCAAGGACATTCATATGTGCTATTTTATTCAGGCCTCATTACAACTCTTCTAAGTAAATATCATCCCTCTAGATGGGTCAAGTGGGGGTCAGGGTGGTTTTGCAGCTTGACACCAGCATTGAGTCACCCCAGTAAGGATCCAGAGGGATAGTAGGATAAGAGAAGGGGGAGAGAAAAATGGAAAAAGAAGGGGAGAAGGGGAGAGGCCAGCACTACTAGGGGGCTGGCAGTAGTGAAGTCTGCAAGGCTTTACCTCAGCCTCCCCACAGGGTCAAGATGAGCCTACACATTCCCCAAGGTCCTGTGCTCAGAGATTAATTTCACGAAAATTCATTATAATGAGAGCTTGTATAACCTGCTTGATGAGAATTAGCTGGACTTGCTGTCCATACATAACAAAATGGTAGTGCTCTTCTATAAATAAGCTCTGACTCCTCTGCCTAATGAGAGCTTACAGTCAGCCTAAAGGAAAACATGCTCTATCTTTGCTGTCAATTTCCTCTGGTGCTCAGTGCATGAGAATAACTTTTTTTGGCCTTTCTTTCATAGACTTCTCTCCAGCCAAGTTAGAACAGGACCCCCAAATCTGCCCAAAGGCCAGCTAGTTCCCTGGGTCAGCCCCAGATATGACCAGAGCCAAGAAGTCCTGTCATATCACACCCATCCAAGCACTGGGGGAGACTGGCGCCCCTCTCAGTGGCCCTGTCTCTAGGGCTACAGCTTTGATTTCTTTGGGAAGATGTGCAATGGCCTGGCTCTACTTCTCTTTGTTCTCTCTGCAGCCTTTGAGTTGGGCGACATGGGCTGGATGCCACAGGACAAACCAATAAATATTGTCCTACTTCTGTTTTTCTATGAGAAAAATTGAAAATAATCACTGAGATGGTTAATTTCATATGTGAACTTGATTGGGCCATGAGGTGCCCAGATATTTGGTCACACATTATTCTGGATTGTTTGTGAGGGTGTTTCTGGGTGAGATTAACATTTGAATTAGAAGACTGAGTAAAGCACATTCCATCCCCAGTGTGGGTGGCCCAATCAGATGAAGGCCTGAATAGAACAAAAACCCTGACCCTCCCTCTAGTATGGAGGGGACTCCTCCTGTCTGACTGCTTTGGGCTGGGACAGTGTTTGTTGTTTTTCCTGCCTTTGGACTCAAACTGAAACACTGGCTCTTCCTGGATCTTGAGCCTGCCAGCTTTCAGCCTGGCACTACACCATGGGCTCTTCTGGTTCCTACATCTTCGGACCCAGACTGGAGGTCGCCAACTTCTGACTGTGACTCTCTCAGACAACGTAATCACATGAACCAATTCCTTAGCATGAATACATACTCATTCTGTTGCTCTGAAGAACTCGAATACAGTCACTGATATACAACTTTTGTGAGACTTTTAGCATATGATTATGTTTACAAAAAATTTTCAAGTTGTCGGACAAATGCACAGTGTAAAAACCACAATTTCACCAAGGCCTATCTTAATTGAGGGGATGAAAGAGAAGGGGTGACTGGTGGTTAGTGTTCCAATCTGTCCTCAGACTGATGTCATCCACTGTTGGTCCCCAGTGCTGAAATCAATGCGGGTGGTATGATTTCTAGACTCTAAATTCAGGAATTAAAAAATGTCCATTTCTTTATTTTCTCTAAATCAAATGGAATATAAGTGTATCTATCTAATCAAGCTGCAATGTTAGAAATTCACCTTATGTAATAAACAGGCTGACTTTCTATTCAAATCTAAAAAGAACCTGGAAGTCTTATTGTGTTTAGAAAATATCTCTCTCCTTCAATTGCTTTGGGGGGTCTTCATTCTTCAGGCCATCATGAGTGCCACTTACTACGTCTACATTGCCTAGTGCACAGGTTCGTCACACTCAGGTAACTTTAAGTCAGGTCACCTTATGGCAGATGTGGAAATGTTTGCAGAGACTGGAAATCCAACCCCCCACATAGGCGCCCCATTACCACCTTCAATGTGTTGCCACACTCTTGGGACACAGAATTATGCTGCAGCAAATTTAAAGATAAGCTATTTTCTTTCAATTAGTAATTGGGTCCAGCTACACCCACAGCCCATACACTTTTCTCTCCTTCTCACAAGAGGGAAATCTTTTTCTGTTCTCTGCTCTTTCTCTCCTTTTCCTCAAAAACTTATTTAATTCCCACATTTCCCCTTCCCATTTATCTAAAATATCCTGCATTACTGCTTCATTAGGCTTAAAAACAAACAAACAAAACCCTCAAACTCTGTTGGTTTCAGCCTGCAAGTTTGAAGGGTTTTATATCATTTCTTCTGACAGTAGTGGCTAGACAATTTTCAGGAGGGAAGTGTACTGGTAGTAGTTTGATTAGGTTTTACGGGCATTATTAAACCCTTATGTCTAAGAAAAAAAGGTATGGTTTGCCTTATTAGCATGGGGTAGAATGTAGTGTTCTTGCCAACCAAGACCAACCAAGATGCCTTTTAGTTTTATTATCTCCCTTTCTAGATACCTGGCAAACACACGGTCTAATATAGAAAGTTTTCTTATATGCATTGCACCACATGGTCCTCCTTGTTTAATCAGATTTGTTTGAACTATGGCGGACACTTAACCCAGGGTAGCCAGTCTCTGACACAGCCTCAAGCAAGAGCCCTGCCCATGAAGGGCACATTATATGATGATGATGGATCAAGTATGGACCCTTCATATGAAGAAGTTTGAATTCAGAGACAAAAAAATCATTGATAACTGAAGGCACAAAAGCAGAGAAAGAAGTGATGGGAATGAAGAACCAAAGAATGAACAACAATTCCCTGGTGCTAACGCAGTGATAAGACACCTAGTGATTACAACTGTGTTCTCACCTATGAGGTCCTCCAATTCATCTTTTTCTGAAAAGCCCCTCTCTATGTGTCCCTGTTTTCCTTCTTTACCTGCATATTCTTCCTGCATATCCTAATCCTCTGTGCAAACCTGAGCCTCTCTGTGTTTCTTATAACCTGAAAGAAGCTCACTCACATTTATTTCAAGAAGAGTTTTTAAGGCTTAAGAGCAATAAACAATTTGATGATTATTTAACATTAAAATTACAGGTAATTTTATTCTAAAGTTTGAAGATTAAGAGCTTCTAGAGAAATAGCCACCAATGAAAACATCTCAGATCATACTAACCTCTGCCCCGGCCCCTCCTTCTCTGGATTTTGTTCTCCCTCTGTTTTCCTTTGGCTTTTCTTCTACTTTACAGCCCTCCCTCCCATTTCCCCCTCCATGATCCATCTTTCTCTGATGTGATGCCTTTTGTTTCCCTCTGGTCTCCTTGTTGTGTGGGTGTCTCTCCCACTCTCTCCTTCAATGTCTCCTTCCCTTCCTCTTTCTTTTACACCCTCTTCCTTTGCTAGGTGCCTCTACCACCATTTACTTCCTGTTACTTTCCTTATTACCACCCTTTAAGGACCACAAAATGGAAAGGAAGTCTATTTATTAGAATTGATTGTGTCTATCACATTTTGTGTCCTATTTTCTTTATTGAATAGCAGATGACTTGAGCATTTCATTTTTCGCCTAACAGAAGAAAGTACCCAAACAATCTGCTTTTGCATGTGCTGCATGATTGACTATTTTCCCAAAGATCTGTGACCTTGGCAGAAAATAAAAGCTCATCCAGGACTCTACATGGAAGGTTACTAGGGAAACAATGGATTCTTTGATCAATGTATATTTGAAAGGATTTTAAAAATCCCTCTGGAGATTCAAGTTGGAAAGAGAAAGATGCAATAAATTATTTACTAAATTAGATTATTAATCCAAAAGGTACAAAGCTGTTATTGCAGTGAAAGTAGTGATTTCATTTTATTATATAAAGATATCTCTCCTGGTGATACCCTGGAGCTGACATTAATCTTTCTACTAGATAGGTTTTTTAATGTTCCCACATTGCACATTTCCTCCGTGAATTTGAAAATAAAGTTTCAGAGTACATCTTGCTCTTCAGAGACCAAAGCTAACACCCTTATCATAATTCTTTCCATCCTGCCAAATGATTAAAATTTTTGTACATTTAATGCCAGCAGGGAGAGTTATCTGGCATTTGATAAGCCCTGTAATGCAAGTTACTCCTGCTGTATCCAAATGCATAGTCACCTGCCACCTAGTGTCTTAACCAAAAACTGCAGCAGATGATGCACTCATTAAGTTCTTCCACTCCCTCTAGCCCTCCTCGCTGGACTCTTGGGGTTTAGCTTCAAACTCTCTTGAGTGGCAGGTAGCTCTCTCTGTGAGAAGTGACTAGACTGACTTATCCACTCTGAACAGCAAAATCCTGCCTGTCACAGTAGAGTAGGGTCCCTCTGGTCTATATATGAGAATACTTAAAGGAGTACTCCAACTCAAGACTCCAAGGGAGAGCAAAGGATGGTTGAGGATGGCTCAAACAGTAGTGTGACGTGACAAGTGTGTGTGGCTAATGTTATACTGCTATCTCAACAATAATTCCATGCAGTGATTGCAACGACATTTCAATTTAACACTTCACGAACGTTTACATGTCTACTCTTTGCTGGTCACTGTGCCAGGCAGTCCCTGGAGTGAAGCAGCATCAGACAAAAGTCCTGCCCTCATAAAGCTTACATTCTGTGAAGGAAGACAGCAAATAAAAATGATGAATCTGTATTAGGATAAATATTATAAAAGAACTAAACAGGGTCATGAGGCTGGGCACAGTGGCTCATGCCTGTAATGCCGGCACTTTGGGAAGCCAAAGTGGGCAGATCACCTAAGGTCAGGAGTTTGAGACCAGCCTAACCAACATGATGAAACCCTGTCTCTACTAAAAATACAAAATTAGCCAGGCATGGTGGCGCATGCCTGTAATCCCAGCTACTTGAGAGACTAAGGCAGGAGAATCGCTTGAACCCAGGAGGCAGAGGTTGCAGTGAACTGATATGCCATTGCACTCCAGCCTCGGCAACAAGAGAAAAAACATCCTCTCAAATAATTAAATAACAGGTTTATGATACACTTATGGGAGACGACCACTTTGTTTAAGGTAGTGAAGTAAAGCCTTTCTGAGAAAAAGGCATTTGTGTGACACTCAAATACGGAGAGTATTCCAAGTACAAAAACAGCTAGAATAAGTCATTCCAGGAGGAGGGATCAGCAAATGAAAAGGCCTGGAAGAAGAAAGGGGCCTCTGTGTTTGAGGACCAGGAAGAAGGAAAATGCAGCTGAAGTGTGATAAGTGGCAGATAGAATGGTGTTTGTTTTCTAAGCATTGCTGATTCAGGACATGAAAAGAAAATGCTTTCCAATGTTTAAATTTTTAACTCAATGCATGATGGCTCAAATATTACTTGAAACGCCTTTTGGTTTGTCAACCTTAATGAGAAAGAGTATCTCTAAAAGAAAATAACATTTATTAAGAATAGGGCATTGCAATGGGAATACCCGTGCCTCAGTAAACTGTGTGTGTATTCAGGGAGGTAAAAGAAGATAAAGGTTTTTAAAGAAATTGTTTTGTAATAACATTTAGCTTAAAACACAAATGCATTGCTCAGCTGTACAAAAATATTTTTTATAATTGTATTTTATAAGCTTTTTCCATTTTTAAATTATCAACATTTTAAAAACTTTTTAAAAGCTTTTTTGTTAGAAACTAAGACACAAACACATGCATGAGCCTAGGCCTACACAGGGCCAGGACCCTCAATGTCACTGTCCTCTACCTCCACATCTCCCACTGGAAGCTCTTCAGGAGCAATAACACCCATGGACTTGTCATCTCCTATGATAGCCTTCTTCAGGAATATCTCTTGAAGGACCTGACTGAGGCTGTTTTACAGTTAACTTTTTTTTTTAATAACTAGAAGGAGTACACTCTAAAATAAAAGTATAATATAGCAAATAAATGAACCTGTAACATAGTCATTATCAAGTGTTAAATACTGTACATCATTGTATGTGCTGTACTTTTTTGTTTTTTTTTGAGATGAGGGATTGCTCTGTCACCCAAACTGGAGTACAGTGGCATGATCATGGTTCACTGCAACTCGACCTCCAGGGCTCAAACAATCCTTCCGCCTCAGCCTCCAGAGTATCTGGGACTACAGGTGCGTGCTGCCATGCCAGGAAAATTTTATTTAGTTTTTGTAGAGACATGCTCTCCCTATGGACCCAGGCTGGACTTGATCTCCTGTGCTTAAGCAATCTTTCCCCCTCAGCTTCCCAAAGTGCTGGGATTACAGGTGTGAGCCACCCCACCCAGCCCCTTGTGTTATACATTTATATGACTGGTAAGGCAGCATTTACACTAGCATCACCATGTGAGTAACACATTGTGCTATGATGTTATCGGCTACATTATAGCTATACATTAGGAATTTTCAGCTCCATTATAATCTTATGAGCCCACCATCCTATATGCAGCCCTTCATTGACCAAAACATCATTATGCAACACACGAACATACTCAGGATGGTCACTATCTACCATAATCACTTGATTCCCAATCATATCTGGGTTCCATCTTGTCTGGAATAAGGTGATGAATAAATCTGGTTCCTATATTCAAGACTTTAGAAATTTAACACTAGAGTAGATTATAAACATGTGAGCACATCATCATGTCCAGCGCTATATGGCTTTTTTTTTTTTTTTTTTTTTTGAGACAGAATCTTGCTCTGTAGCCTAGGCTAGAGTACAGTGGCATGATCTCAGCTCACTGCAACCTCTGCCTCCCAAGTCCTGGTTCAAGCAGTTCTCCTGCCTCAGCCTCCTGAGTGGCTGGGATTACAGGCACGCACCACTATGCCCAGCTAATTTTTGTATTTTTAGTAGAGATGAGGTTTTACCGTGTTGGCCAGGCTGGTCTAGAACTCCTGAACTTGTGATCCGCCTGCCTCAGCCTCCCAAAGTGCTGGGATTACATGCATAAGCCACCGTGCCCAGCCTATATGGCAATTTTTAAATAATATAGCAGAGGTATTTCAGGAGAAAGTAATTCATTCTTACTAGAAATATATAGGAAGAGGTCACCGAAACCATCATAATGGAACTGGCCTTTGTAGGACTTGAGTTAGTAAAAAAGGAAAAGTAATTCCAGTAGGGGATAGGGCACATGAAAGGAGTGAACAAAATGCTAACAGATTCATTAAAGGAATAGGGAATGACTTTGTAAGACTAAATTTTAGAATCCACTGGGATGGTGGTAGAACAGGAAATGTGGGGCTGATGCAAAAATTAGACCAAAAGTTACAGAAACCAGAATGTAGACTACTTAATTTCCAGGCATGGGATTTAGGTTCTGCTGTGTGGCAACAGCAATCCATCAAAGGATGTGTGATGCGTAAAATTCCTTTGTCAGCAGCTCAGAAGAATGGGCTCAGTAGGCAAAAGGCAGAGAAGACTAGAGGAAGGAGTAGCCCTTCAGTGCTGCCTTCCCGCTTGTCCAGGGAAAAGAAAATGAAAACTTGATTTATGCTGGTGTCTGCAGAGGCAGGGGAGAAGAGATGGTTTTAAGAGACCCAGGAAATAGAGAATCAAGAACACCCTGTGATAGGGAGAGGGAAGGAGAAGGAGCTGGGACATTGAGGTTGACTCCAAAATCTCTCACTACCTAGGGGGTCAAATGATGATGATGCCACACACTGAGATAAAGCTGAGGAAAATGATACATTTAAGTTTCCAACACATTGAGTACGAAACTCTTGGGGAACATTCAGGTAGAACTCAGAGACGTTAAACTTGCCCAAGATCACACAGCTGATAAGGTGCAAAGCCAGATTTGCATCCAGTTTTGCCTGATTCTGAAGCCTTTATGTCTTCCAACATATTTTGCCTTCTGATCTTGCAGCATTTTCTCCTTTTACCCTAAGAGACAGTCAGCCTACCTGTTTTAATTTGATGTATAAAACATTCTTAGCCTGAAAAAAATTATTAGATTACTCACTTTATTCTTAACTAGAGTAGAAGAAGAAATAATGCAAATATTTGCTCTCAACCATATGGGTGAATTCTTCTGAAGTGTGGTAAATCCAAACAAACAGGTGAGAGTTTTCTAAGTTGAGCCCTAGAAACATAACTATCTTATTTCATAAGGTAAAGTTGATATTTCATTCATAAGAAATCACTATTTATTAAAACATTAATAAATTACCATCACCAATTCTTTGTTAAACTGTGGACTATAGCAAGAGAGTTTGGGCTCTACTTTTGCTAAAGTAAATCTAGTTACTGTGTTGTGAAAATTTAGTATTTCAAGATTTCTCCACCTGTTAACACAGCTGTGACAACTGCATTTTCAAGAAGGTTTTAGAAGTTTCAGACAAAGCTGCTACTGGTGTTAAGATGTAAAATTTTCTCTCAAATATCAAATATGGAGTTCACCCTACCATTCCTTTGGGTCAATCTCAGAGGGTTGTGGGGGCAATATCATTTTCTTAAATCTGTGATGGAGTCACACAGGTACGCACAAAGTGGTAACTCTCAACCCTGACCTCACATTTAAATCACCCGAAGAGCTTAAAAAAAAGTAGTGGGGGGGAGGGGAAGGAGGGGGGCTGGGCATGATGGGTGGTGACTCACGCCTATAATCCCAGCATTTTGGGAGGCCAAGGCAGGCAGATCACGAGGTCAAGAGTTCAAGAGTTTGCCTGACCAACATGGCAAAACCCTGTCTCTACTAAAAATACAAAAATTAGCTGGGTGTAGTGACGCACAACTGTAATCCCAGCTACTTGGGAGACCGAGGCAGGAGAACTGCTTGAACCCAGGAGGCCGAAGCTGCAGTGAGCAGAGCTCACACCATTGTACTCCAGCCTGGGTGACAGAGCTAGACTCCATGTCAAAAAAAAAAACAAAAACATACCACCACCCAGGGCCCCACCTTCAGATTCAAATCCCATGGAGATAGGGTGGGGCCCAGGTGTCAGCCAATGTGGACAACCACTGCCTCAAGGTGAGCAGAACAGAGAAATGGGAAAGACGTTTGGAGGCAGTTAACCAGAATTTAAACCATGCCTTACCACCTACTAATTTTGTCATGTTTGGCAAGTTATTTGATTTCTCTGAGTGTCAGCTTTTTATCTGTATAAGAATAACATGTACTTCTTGAAGTGATTCTGAGGATCAGGAATAAAATGCGCAATGCACTCAGCCTAGGGTTGGATGCATGCAGAAAGAGCCAGCATGAGGCACTGCGACTGGAGGAAAGGCCTGGAGGAGGAACAGAAGTCTGAGCAGAGAGGCAGAAAAACAGGCCTACAAGGCCAACTTAGGCCTGCTTCAGCCTTCCAAATATCTGTTTCCTGGTTCTTCTATTCTTCTTGAAAGCCAGCAAGAGGTTGGCTCAGAAAGGACAAATGTTACCATGAGAAAACCCTACAAAGTGGAAAAGTGGGATGCTTCCAATCACTTTTTTGTATTTTTTTATTTCTGACTGTGGGAAGATTGGTGCCACCTGTGTACAACTCGAAACCTATCTCTAGGGATTTGATGCTTACTCCAGAACATTATACTATCCTAGTGATTCCCAGGGTGTAGTCCTCAGACCAGCAGCTTAGCATCTTAGAAATGTATTAGAAGTGTGTTAGAAATGCAAAAGCCTTCCAGGCCAACTGAATTAGAAACGTTGGAGATAAGGCCTGCAATCTATGTTTTTAAAAGCCCCTGGATCAATCTGATGTGTGCTAAAGTTTAAGAACTACTGTACTAAAGTATTATAGTAAGTTCTGTCAGCAATAAAAATGGTTAGCAATAAGTAAAAGCCACAGGACTTTTCACTTCATTCACTGCTGTGTCATGCTAAATAAATTTCTAATTCTTGTATCCTTGCCTCAATATATTTGAGAAAGGAGAAATATCAAAATAATAGAATTATTCTTCAGAAGGAAATAGAATATCATCCCTTATACTTTATTTGCTAAAGCTCCAAGACATTTAAAATTACCTTTTTACATATTAATGTAATATATCAACCTGTGCATGAAAGTATGTCGTTTCATATGTTTAAACATGTATTTGTGCTTTTCGAGGGTGTCCTTTCATCATCACTTTTCCAGATGACTCAGTTTACTCAGCTGTTCTTTACAATTAAGTTTGTTCTTTAAGTCGGTTGGTCTTGCCACGATGTTCTTCACAGCACAAGGAGAGACCACCAGTACAACAGGTAAGGGTCTGGTACCAGCCCAGCATAGGTGGGTCTTTTTTTCTTTTTTTAAATTGTTTTATTTGTTTTTAATTGACAAATAATGATTGAATATATGGAGTACAATGTGGTGTCTCAGTATACATTTTGTAATGATCAAACCAGAGTAATCATCATATTCTTCACCTTAAACATTTATCATTTATTTGTGGTAAGAACATACAAAATCCTCTCTTCTAGCTACTTTGAAATATATGGTACATTATTATTAGCTGTAGTCCCTCTAGTGTGTAATAGGACACGAGAGCTTATTGCTCCTGTCTGTCTGAAATTGTGTACCCTTCAACCAACATCTCCCCTTTCCCTGTCTACATGTTTCCCCAGCCTCTGGCAATGACTAGTCTAGGCTCTACATCTAAGAGTTCAATTTTTTAGATTCTACATATGAGTGAGATCATACAGATTTAGTCTCTCTGTGCCTGGCTTATTTCACTTAACATAATGTCCTCCAGGTTCATCAATGTTGTACCAAATGACAGAATGTCCTAGGTTTAATCCCATCCCTGCTACTAACTAGCTGTGTCCTTAGGCAAACGGCTTAATCTCTGAGAGCTTGTTTCCTTATCTATGGAAATGAGGTTAACAATAATACCTCCCCATGCCTCATAGGATTTTGTAGACTATGTTTAATACTCAATAAATACTACCTATTGGTGTAACGACTTTGTGAAAAGTTGCCAAAATCAAAATTGAGTTGCTTACATTAAAAAAGAAAAAACCTTGACAAATAGAGCCAGGGAAGACTATGAAGAGAAAATTCTCATGCATAAATGTATGATAACAAAAACTATCACAAAAGATTACAAAAACTACAATCTCACATAAAGGCCATTACAGGGTATTAGTCCATTCTTGCATTGCTATAAAGAACTACCTGAGACTGCATAATTAATAAAGAAAAGATGTTTGATTGGCTCATGGTTCTGCAGGCTGCACAGGAAGCATGACTGGGGAGGCCTCAGGAAACTTACAATCATGGTGGAATGTGAAGAGGAAGGAGGCATGTCTTCCATGGCAGAAGCAGGCAGAAGAAAGAGAAGGAAGAGGTGCTACACACTTTTAAACAACCAGATCTCATGAGAACAGCAAAGGAGAAATCCACCTCCATGATCCAATCGCCTCCCACCAGGCCTCTCCTCCAACACTGGGGATTACAATTCAACATGATATTTGAGCAGGTATACAAATCCAAACTATATTACACATCTTACACCAAAATACTTCTGCAAGGACATCTGCCCAAAAACAGCCTATCTAACCTCAGACCAGTGTCACCCATATTACTGATCCTTGTAACCAAAATCATTATCTCAAAACAATTATGTAATCCTCATCATTTTTCCTTTAAAAACCTTTACCTCCTTGAATATTCACATAGTTTACTATGGCACATGTATTCCCATTATAATACCCTATTCCAAATAAATATCATTTTCTTTTAGAGAGCCTCTCTCTGTTATTTAGATGGACAACTTTCAGAGGCATCTTTGCTTTTAATGAAGATATAAAATACTTGCAAACTTTTGAAGAAGACATGAAGTAGAAACATGGGATTTTTGTGGACTTTGAGATAAACTACTTAGTGTTTTCCAAGCCTTACGTATATACAAATCACTAAAAATCTTGTTAAAATCCAGATACTGATCCAGTATGTCTGAAGTGGAGTCTGAGATTCTGCAGTTCCAACAGGTTCCATCAATGCCAGTGCTGCTTGTCCTGGGTTGAAATCAATGAGCTCATGTCTCGGAATATGTTAATTACCCAGTAAACATTAGCTATTGGTACTGTGGCTTCCAGAAACCTCTTTGATTTTAATGAAAATTTTAAATATTTGTATGTTTTTGAAGTAGGTAGACATCAAGTGGATCTTTCAAAACCAGAAGATGATTATAAGATGTAACTATTCATAATTACTTTGTTTTGGTATGAAAAAGGGGGAAGGAGTGTCTTTTCTTTCTATCCTTTTAATAAGCTGCTTTTCCCTCTCATACTCAGGTGGAAGCTTTTTTTATATGCATTAAGTCAAATGTCCAAGTGAATGCTGGAATAAGCTAAGACTTTGGGAGAGTGTTGGAAAAGCATGATTGGTTTTGAAATGTGAGGACATGAGATTTGGGAAGGGCCAGAAGTGAAATGATATGGTTTGGCTGTGTTCCCACCCAAATCTCATCTTGAATTGTAGCTCCCATAATCCCCATATGTCCTGGGAGGGACACAGTGGGAGATAATTGAATCATTGGGGGTGGATTTTTCCCATGCTGTTCTAATGATAGTGAATAAGTCTCGTGAGATCTGATGGTTTCAAAAGAGCCGTTCCCCTGCACATGCTCTTACCTGCCACCATGTAAGATGTGCCTTTCCTCTTCACCTTCTACCATGATTGTGAGGCCTCCACAGCCTGCCGAACTGTGAGTTAATTAAACCTCTTTCCTTTATAAATTACCCAGTCTCAGGTATGTCTTTATTAGCAGCATAAAAATGGACTAAGACAGTCGAAATCTAAAGTTTATTTTGCTGTACAACTCCTATTTTTGGAGTTTTATTTGCTTCCAACACAAGGAAGGTTAGTTTTCCTGCTTCCATGATGATGGAAGGCAGGTAACTTCTTTATGGAGTTTGAGCTTGCTCCCAAGAGAGAAGATGAATTTGAGTGTTTTCCTGCTTCAAGGATAGTAGAGAAGTCTTCAGCCTGAGACCCAATCCTAGGTAAATAACTGAATTGGGGTTTGTATTGGCTAAGTTAAAATTAACAACCAGCTGGTCTTAATTTCCCCTTACCATTAGAGCGCTAAGTAATCATATAAGCTGTGCCATCATTTGCTTCTTTCACTTAACTGTTTTTTGTTGTTGTTTGTTTGTTTGCGTTTTTTTTCTGTCTTCTTCCCATTGGGTTTGACCAACTCTATCTGACTTGATTATATCTGAAGGAAATTCCAAACTGTGGAGAACAAGACCTCTGAAATAACTAAATTCACACATACACACACACACAAAGGTGGTGCCCAGAAAAGAAGGTATTGGTTGATTAATTTGCTCTGTAGACATTGATAAAAGAAAATAAGCTGGTGCATGAGATTTTTTTTAGGGTGAAATGCTAATTTTTAAAAATTTTCTTCCAGGGCAACTATTTAACGTCAGAATCATTTATCCAGACGGAGTTTAATCCTCTTTAGTAATAATAGCCATATTTTAATATGTACTATTTATTTTATATACACTGTCTTTCTTTCTAAACTATTTTAAGCATATAAAAATTTCAGATAGTATTTGAACATATATCCACCACTGGTCTTAAATTATTAAGCAATGTATACCTTATTGAAACCTTCTGTGTATTCTTACTGGAATGTCATCATCTCTCTCTTTCTAGAGATAACTACTACCCTAAGTTGATGTGTATTATTTATATGCCTATTTTAATTTGTAGTTTGTATGTATATATACAGTATATGTACTTTGTATATACATATATACAGAAACATTTTTAGTAATATTTTTAGGTTAAAATTTTATAAATGACATTATGTTTTTCATATATTTTTGACAATTTTCATTATTTGGCCTAGCATTATGCTTCTGAAGTATGTGTTATGTGCAGCTCTAATTCATTTAACTGCTGTATAGTATTTGTCACTACAAGAAAATGTATTTATTCATTCTCTGTGTTAATAGACTTTTAGGTTGTTTCTTTTTTAAAGAGGAGCTTCAATATATTTCCTGTAATACCTCCTTGGGAACATGTACTGATGCTTTTCCTAAACATATGCATAGGAATAATATTGTTGCCATTACAAGATGTACTGTTAGCTTTACAAGATCATGTTGAATTGTCCTCCAGGGGAGGGGGGCTGATTTTCAATTGCCACCAAGAGTCAAGGAGAGTTCCTTGGTATCATCACACCCAAGATGGTGCTTGTGAAACAGTATCTTGGTTCAAAATTTCTATTTCATTCTTAAGTGTTGAGGTTGAACACTTTTTCATGTCTCTTGGCCACTGATATTTTTACTTTTGTGAAGAACCTGTTCATGACTTTTATTTTTTATTGGGTTATCTTTTTCTTCTTCATTTATTGGAGCACTTTGTATATTCTTCTACAAATTCTTTATTAATTATATTCTGAAATACCTTCCCTCTACAGTCTGTTCTGATCCTTTCACTTTGTTTATGGTGTCTTTTCATGCACATAAGCTTTAAATTTTAAACTAATTATTTATCAAGTGACTAAAAGTGTAATTACCATACAGTCCAACAATCCCACTACTGGGTATATGCTCAAAGGAAAGAAATTATTAATAATTATATCGAAAAGATACCTGTACATGTATGTTTATCACAGCACTAGTCGCAATAGCAAAGATATGGAATAAATTTAAATGTCCTTCATTAGAGAACTGAATAAAGAAAATATGTTGTATGGAATACTATTTAGCCATAAAAAAAAGAATAAAATTGGCTGGGCATGTTGGCTCACGCCTGTAATCCAAGCACTTTGGGAGGTTGAGGTGGGTGAACCATGAGGTCAGGAGTTCAAGATCAGCCCAACCAAGAAGGTGAAACCCCATCTCTACTAAAAATACAAAATTAGTCAGGCATGGTGGCACACAATTGTAATCCCAGCTACTCAGGAGGCTGAGGCAGGAGAATCGCTAGAACCCAGGAGGTGGAGGTTGCAGTCAGCCAAGATTGTGCCACTGCACTTCAGCCTGGGTGACAGGGCAAGACTCCATCTCAAAAAAAGAAGAAGAAAAAAAAAACCATGTCATTTGCAGCAATATGAATGGAACTGGAGATCATCATCCTAAGTGAAGTAACTCAGACATATAAAGTCAAATGCCACATGTTCTCACTGATAAATGGAAGCTAAACAATGGGATCACATGGACAAAGAGTAAAATAAAACAGACACTAGAGACTCCAAAAGATGGAAGGATGGGAGGGAGGTGAGGGTTGAAACACTTCCTGTTGGGTGCAGTGTTCACTATTCAGGTTATGGGTACACTAAAAGCCCAGACTTTACCACTATGCAATAAATGCATGTCAGAAATCCCCGATTGTAGCAACAGAGGAGTTTCCACAAGTGGGGATTTGTCTATGGAGTTGCATGCTCTAGACTGGAGAAAGAGGCTCTCCCACAGCTCCTATTCTAGTGGTACCCATCATAGAGGTGGATTCATGACTCACAGATACAGTGCTGCCAGAATCAAAGGACAGAGCCATTATATACTTATAAAGGTAATGATACCCATGACAGCAGTGTGATAGGAAAGTGGATCACACTCCTGCTGGCTCAGGACAAGGAGCTAGTGCACCCCTCCACCTTTTCCCCTGAGGCTTCAGCCCACGCCATCATGATCTTTTCCTGCCACCTCTTTCAGGGAGGGCGCATCCACTGAGCACCAGCCTGCCTGCCAGCTCATACTATTAAGTGCCATGTATTAGACTGCAAGCTGAATTGCACCACCAAACAAAAATTCATTACAATAAGCAGCATCTGAGAAAGCCACTGTACAAACCTATCTGTAACCAAGGAATCCAACTACACTATTGAGATTACAAAGCAACTAGCTATTAACACTACAACAGGGACAAAGCCTCACATATTAACATAAACCTTGAACATAAATGACCTAAACACTCCACTTCAATGATACAGAGTGGCAAATTAAATTAAAAATAAAAAACAAGACTCCATCTTCTGCTGTCTTCAAGAGACCCATCTCCCATAGGCTCAAAGTAAGGGATGGAGAAAGATCTCTCACACTATGGAAAACAAATAAGAGCAGGGGTTGCTATTCTTGTATCAGATAAAGCAGACTTTAAACCAACAACAGTAAAAAACAGCAAAGAAGGGCATTACATAATGATAAAGTGTTTAATTCAACAAGAAGATTTAACTATCTGCATATATACAAAACAGTGTTGAAACATCTAGGTTTTTTAATAAATCTGTTTTATACAGTTATTACTAGAGCTAAGAAAAGAAACAGATGACCATATGGTAATAGTGGGAACTTAAATGCTCCTCTGAGAGCAGTAGATAGATCATTAAGAGAGAAAACCAAAGAAACTCTGGACTTAATTTAGACACTTAACCAAATGGACCTAATAGACATCTACAGAATACTTCACCCAGCAATTACACAATATATATTCTTCTCATCTATAGGCAGAACATACTCTAAGATTGACCACATACTTGGTCATAAAGCAGTCTCAATTAATTCAAAAAACTGAAATCATACCAAGCATCTTCTCAAACCACAGTGGAATAAAAGTGGAAATCAATACTAAGAGGAACTCTCAAAACCACACAAATACATGGAAACTAAACAACTTACTTCTAAACAGCTTTTGGATAAACAACAAAATTAAGGCAGAAATCAAAAAAAATTTTAGAAAAGAATGAAAATAGAGACACCACATATGAAAATCTCCAGGATACAGCAAAAGCACTGTTAAGATTAAGTTTTATAGCACTAAATGCCTACATTAATAAGTTAGAAATATCTCAAATTAACAACTAACAGTACACCTAAATGTGTAAGAAAAAAATTAACAAAAATTCAAAATCAAAGCATAAATAAATAAAATTGAGACCAAAATAACCATACAAAGAATGAATGAAGCCAAATTTGGTTCTTTGAAAGGATAAACAAGGATCAGGCACGGTGGCTCATGCCTGTAATCCTAACACTTTGGGAGGGCAAGGCAGGAGGATCACTTGAGCCCAAAAGTTCGTGACCAGCCTGGGCACATAGTGGGACCCCATCTCTATAAAAAAGTTTTAAAAATTAGCCAGGTATGGTGGCACACACTTGTAGTCCCAGCTACTTGGGAGGCTGAGGTGGGAGTATTGCTTGGCTGGGAGGTCAAGGCCACAGTGAGCTGTGATCATACCACTGCACACCAGCCTGGGTGATAGAGTGAGATTCTGTCTCAACATAAATATAATATAATATGATATAATATGATATAATGTAGAAAAAAATCTTTGAATCAGTATTTCAAAACTTGCCAGCAAAAAATAGCCCTGGATCAGGTGAATTTACAGCCAAATTCTACCAGACAACAAAGAAGAACTGGTACCAATCCTACTGAAACTATTCAAAAAAAAAATCAAGAATTAGGGACTCCTCCCTAACTCATTCTATGAAACAAGCATCATCCTGATATAAAAATCTGGCAAGGACACACGCGCACACATACACACACACACACACACACACACACACACACACACACAGAGAGAGAGAGAGAGAGGGAGACAGAGACAGAGACAGGGACAGAGGCAGAGAAGCCAATGTCCTTGGAGAACACAGATGCAAAAAATTTTCAACAAAATACTAGCAAATTGAATACAGCAATCCATCAAAAAGATAATTCACCACAATCAATCAAGTGGGCTTGATTCCTGAGATGCAGTGATGGTTAAACACATGTGATATAGTTTGCATCTGTGTCCCCACCCAAATTTCACGTGGAATTGTAATCCCCAGTATTGGAGGTAAGTCCTAGTGGGAGGTTATTGGATCATGAGGGCAAGTTTCTCATGAACAGCTTAGTACCATCCTTTTGGGGCTGTTCTCAGGGTAGTGAGTGCATTCTCACAAGATCTGGTTGTTAAAATGTGTGTGGCATCTCCCCTCTTTTTCTCTCTTCCTCCTGATCTCGTCATATAAGATGTGCCCGCTTCTTTTTCACCTTCCACCATTGTTGTAAGTTTCCTGAGGCCTCCGCAGAAGCCATCATGCTTTCTTTACAGACAGTGGAATTATGAGCCAATTAAACATCTTTTCCTTATAAAGTATCCAGTCTCAGGTATATCTTCATAGCAGTGCAAGAACAGACCAATACAATATGCAAATTTTGGTTCACCACACAAACAGAATTTAAAACAATAATCATGTGATCATCTTAATAGATACAGAAAAAGCATTTAATAAAATCCAACATCTTTCATGATAAAAATCCTCAAGAAAGAAGGCATGAAAGGAGCATACCTCAGAATAACAACAGCCATCTTCGACAAACCCACAATGAACATCATACTGAATGGACCAAAGTTGAAAATGTTTCCCTCGAGCTGGAACAAGGTAAGGATATCCACTCTTACCACTCCTATTCAACATAGTACTGGAAGTCCTAGCCAAAGTAATCAGGCAAAAGAAATAAATAAAAGGCACCCAAATAGTAAAAGAGGAAGTCAAATTATCTCTGCTTATTGACAATATGAGTCTATACATAGAAAACCCTAAATATTCCTACAAAAGAATCCTAGACCTGATAGACAACTTCAGTAAAGTTTCAGGGAACAAAATCAACATCAATGTAGAAAAATCAGTAGCATACTCCAGTAACATTCAAGGTGAGAACCAAATTAAGAGCATAATCCCATTTACAATAGCCATACACATACACACACACAAAAAGAAAATACTAAGCATGGTGGTGAAAGATGTCCTCTTTTCTCCACATCCTCACCAACATCTGATATTTTTTAGCTTTTTAATAACAGCTATGTGATTGGTGTGAGATGGCATCTCACTGTGGTTTTGTTTTGCATTTTTCTGATGATTAGTGTTGTCAAGCATTTTTCCATATGTTTGTTGGCTGCTTGTATGTCTTTTTTTGAGAAGTGTTTGTTCATATCCTATGCCCAGTTTTTAATGGGGTTAACCATGGAGGTGAAAGATGTCTGAAAAGAGCACTACAAAACAGTGATGAAAGAAATCATAGATGACACAAACATGGAAAACATTCCACACTCTTGTATTGAAAGAATCAACATTGTTAAAATGTCCATACTGCTTGAAGGAATTACCAGATTTAACACAATTCCTATCAAATTACCAACATTACTTTTTCATGGCATTAGAAAAAACAATCTTAAAATTCATATAGAACCAAAAAAGAGCCAGAATTACCAAGGTAATCCTAAGCAAAAAGAACAAAGATGTAGCCATCACATTACTCAACTTCAAACAGTACTGCAAGACTACAGTAACCAAAACAACACGATATTGGTGCAAAAATAGACACATAGACCCATGTCTATGCAGCCATCAAAAACAATGAGTTCGTGTCCTTTGTAGGGACATGGATGAACCTGGAAACCATCATTCTCAGCAAACTGACACAACAGCAGAAAATCAAACACCACATGTTCTTACTCATAGGCGAGTGTTGAACAATGAGAACACATGGACACAGGGAGGGGAGCACTGCACACTGGGATCTGTTGGGGGAAAATAGGGGAGGGACAGCAGGGGGTAGGGAGCTGGGGAGAGTTAGCATGGGGAGAAATGCCAGATATAGGTGAAGGGGAGGAAGGCAGCAAATCACACTGCCACGTGTGTACCTATGCAACAATCTTGCATGTTCTTCACATGTACCCCAAAACCTAAAATGCAGTAAAAAAAAAAACATAATTGTGCATAGGATATGAGCAGACACGTCTCAAAAAAAGACATACAAGCAGCCAACAAACATATGGAAAAATGCTTGACAACACTAATTATCAGACAAATGCAAATCAAAACCACAGTGAGATGCCATCTCACACCAATCACATAGCTATTATTAAAAAGCCAAAAAATAACAGATGTTGGTCAGGATGTGGAGAAAAGGGAACACTTCTACACTGTTGATGGAAATGTAAATGTGTTCAGTCACTGTAGAGAGCAGTTTGGGGTTCCCTCAAAGAACTAAAAATAGCACTACAATTTGGCTCACCAATCCCATGACCGTGTATCTACCCAAAGAAAAAGAAATAATTCTACTAAAACAATACCTGTGCTTGTATGTTCACGGCAGCACTATTCACAGTAGCAAAGTCATAGTGCCCACTAATGGTGTCTTAGATAAAGAATATGAGGTACTTAGACACCATGGAATACTATTGAGCCTTAAAAAGGAATGAAATCATGTCCTTTGCAGCAACACGGATGCAGCAGGAGGACATTATCCTAAGTGGATTAACACAGAAACAGAAAGTCAAATATCACATATTCTCAATTATAAGGGAGAGCTAAACATTGCATACATGTGGGCATAAGATGGGAACAGTAACACTGGGGACTCCAAAAGCGGGAGGGAGGAAAGAGAGCAAGAGTTGAAAATCTACTTACTGGGTACCACGTTCACTATTTGGGTGACGGGTTCGGTAAAAGCCCAAACCACAGCATTTCACAATATATCCACACAACAAACTGCACACATACCCCCGAATCTAAAATTTGAAAAACAAAAACAAACAAAAAAACAAAAACAGAGAAAGCTGTACTTCTATCCCTCAAATATTAAAAATACAGGTTTAAAGAAATAAATAAGTTTTAATCTGATCAAATGTATCAAAATCTTTTACTTTATAATTTTGGTTTACTGGATTTTGTTAATATGCTCTTCCTCACGCTGAGATTATGCAAAAATTCTTCTGCATTTTCTTCAAAATTCTTTTAGTTCTGCTTTAGACCTTTAGATCTGTTATCAACTTGGTAACAATTTATCTTTGGGTATAATATAAAGAAGAGGTCTAAATACATATATGTACATACATACATACACACATATATACATATGTAAATATATAGTATATGTAATTTTTCTCTATGAGTAACCAATTAATCAGTTAGCCCATCCATTTTCTATTGATTAGTAATGCCACCGCGTCATGTATCAAATTTTCAAATATGTGTGGGTCTCTTCCTGAATTCTCTATTCTGTTCCACTGGTAAGTCATCCATCACTGTGCCAATAGCACACTGCCTGAACTACTATAGTTCTATAGTAAGTCTAGATATTTGGTGGAGTGACCTTCCCATCTTCTTCTCTTTCTGAATTACCTAAACTATTCTTAGCTCTTTTCTTCCATTCAAATTTTGAAATAAGCTTGTCAAGTTCAGCAATAAAAACCCAGTTGAGGTTACAATTTGAATTGCATTAGAATAGATGGATTGGAAGATGGTTGATAGTTTTCTTCCTATCCTTGAACATGGTTTCGTCTCTTCTTTCATTATGTATTCTCAAATGTCTTTCAATGAAATTTCATACTTTTTTCATATTTGCACATTCTTTGTTAGATTTAATACTAGGTACTTTAGGTTTTGTAATGCTACTATTTATGCTATTTTTTCCATTTAAGTCTTTACAACTCTATGAGTTAGATATTTTCATGTTTATTTTCTAGCTAAGGAAACTAAAGTCCAGAAAGATTAAGTAACTCACCACGTTATCAGTAGTCAGTGATGGGGATGGGATGCAAAACAAGTTCTCTCTGACCCCAAATTCTGTGTTCTTAACCTCCAATTCATACTGTGTCTTATAATGACTGTCTTCAATGATAGCATTTTTAAATGAAACAACTTAAGGATATTCAGGACACAAAACAACAGCAACAGTAATAACTACCTAGCTCCCTGGAGAAAACGTCAAGAACTGCACCCCAAATTTTATTCTCTATACAAATAACCTGGGACTTCTATTACAATGTACATCTTAAGCCTATAGGTCTGGGGTGGAGCCTGCAAATATTTAGGTATTCCCAAATGTCTTTCGACGAGATTATATACTTTTAAAAATAATTGCACATCTTTTATTAGATTTAATACTGGGTGTCTTATACTGTTTTGTTTTGTTTTTTAAATTGTCGTTCATTTATCTGCATTGTGATGTTGGATATCCTCACAGCCCTGTGAGTTAGATATTTATGTGTATTTTGTAACTAAGAAATCTAAGGTACAAAGTAACTAGTAGCATATCATCAGCAGTGAGTGATCAGATAATACCAATGCTGCGGGTCTAAGGAACTTCCTTCCAGAACCACCGCTACTCTACAGTAATGAACATGATTAAGGGTGAGCATTCCACCAGATGGCAGCAGAAGCTCATCATTATGTCTCAAATGATTCCATTTCCCTCTGGATGGAGTGTTAGCTGTTGGCAGATGCCTGACTTGTTAGGTTATTGTGGGGAAGTGAATCTGAATCAGGGCCTTTCACTCCTGCTGCTGTGTGCAATCTTACCTACTACAGCGCCTCAGTGTTGACAAGAGATTTTCAGCAAAAGCATCCAGCCGGTACATGCCCACGAGCTTCTCCCAAAAACCTTATGGCAGGAGGCTTATAAATGAGAATGAAAACTTTTCTGTGGGTTACTTTTTCATCATAGTGAGTTCAATTTAGGCACTTAACCAAGAAAAGGAGACGTGATTTGAAATGTTTGGCAGGGGATTAGAAGAGGAAATGATTCATTCACTGTGGGGAACGGGAAGCTATTCAGGCAGATAAACCTGAAACAAGAGTCCAAAGATTCAGGGGAAATCCAAGAATAATGCCAGGGTCCCCACCTTCATCCAAAGCCTAGGCCCAGCCTGCGTCCATGGGTGCCAGATTACCCCTCTTCCTCAGTGCTTTTTTGAAACTGAATATATATACACAATATATTACATATATATAATTACATATATTTACATATATACTTTAAATACATATTTTATTCAAATACAAATTATAAATATATATATATGTATATATTCTTTTTGAATTATGAAAAGGAATCCATCATCTCTTACTACTTCCACACTGAGCTTGGTAAAGGGTAGCACCCCTCACTAAGAAGGCTAATGAGTTAGTTATATTCTCTTGCCTTTTAGTTACTCAAAAGAAATAACTTGGGCACTGGGGAGCCTCAGCATTGCCTTCAGAACTAATAAGATAAATATATATTACAGTTTATTAAGGAGAATTAACACAAGATCACAGGGTCCCACAATAGGCTTTCTGCAAGCTGAGGAGAAAGGAAGCCAGTCCGAGCCCCAAAACTGAAGAACTGGGAGGCCAATGTTTCAGGGCATTAAGCATCCAGCACCAAGGAAAGATGTAGACTGGGAGACTAGGCCAGTCCAGTCTTTCCACGTTTTTCTGCCTGCTTTATATTCTGGCCACACTGGCAGCTGATTAGATGGCACTCACCCAGATTAAGGGTGGATCTGCCTTTCCCAGCCCACTGACTCAAACGTTAATCTCTTTCGGCAACACTCTCACAGATACACTCAGATCAATACTTTGCATCCTTCAATCCAATCAAGTTTATACTCAGTATCAACCATCACAGTTCACATCTCAGGACCCAAGTGTTAAATCTTCACCTGTACCTCTAGAAGATGTTCATCTAAGCATGGAAGTGATGCTCTGTAAGGCAGCGTCCTGAGGGAGCCCCTCCTACAACCCTTCTCCAGCCCATGAGGTCCTACTGAAGAGTCAGACACAGAAAGCAAGCAGTTAGATTCCTCCTGACAGGAAGCCTCTAGAGGTCAGGAATTCTGGCCTCATGTATGACCACCGTTCACTTTAGTACCTGTCACATTGATGCAGCACAAACTGTGTTGTTAATCGACTTGCATGTATCATCACATTCCATCCTCACTAAGATTCTCTGAGGTAGGTACTGGTGCCACCTTTACTTTACAGAGAGGAGAACAGCAGCTTAGGGGGTCAGCCTACTTTTCCAAAATCATGTGGCTACAGGATGTGGAGCTAGGATATGAGCTTAAAACTGAGGTCCAGGGTCCAGTGTGTGGGCTCTTAGACGCCAAGCTGTATATACATATATATACACACACCAGAAATAAGAAACAAAACATCTAGAGATAAGCCACTGGCCAAGATTATCAAAAAATTTTGGGCAGTGGGCTTTGGATCCCAGGGCTCTTTTTCTCTGCGTCTGAAGCTTCCAGTTCTCTCATGGCAGGGCAGGGCATGGTGCCCTGGGCTTTCAGCCACACTTTCCTGATGCTGCCTTGAAAGCCACACCTTTCTTATGGCTCTCTCTTAATCCGTTGACACATCAAGTCCATGACTTGAATCATAGGCTAACACACTGGACAGGTTGCTACTGTGAATCACTTTTCAAAACAAAGACACCTTTTATTAAAAAAAAAAAAAAAATTCCCAAGCTGATTTTTTGTTAATTCTACACCAGTGATTCTCAAGTATCTCTAAATGACTGACTGCTCTGAGAATGTAGTGAAAGCTACAGATACTTGCCCTATGAAACAACATACACATTTTAAGTTTAGGTAGGGTTCATTTATCCCCCGAGTCCTATCTAGAAACTTCAGGCTGGGAACCTGCAATGGAGATAGTGATTATTTGGGTATATTCAAACTGGAAAACACCTACAAAATGCCATCGGCATCATTTACTAAGGGACAAGCTAAGAAAGAATGGGACGGAGCTTGGACATTATTCATCTGAAGTTCGTACCTTTTAATCTTTAGGTAGGTATAAATAATGCTGTTTTTAAAACTCTTAGGGAAAAGGATTTTACTAGAAACATGTAGAGGTTATTCTAATTGTTTAAGCAGTTCTGTCTGGTGTTTTAAGGAGAGAGGGGGACTTGGAGATTATTTCAGCTGGAAAGAATAGCATTTGCAGAACTGGATAGAGACCAGGGGTCTGCCCCACAAAGGACAAGGCTCTGCTCCCCACACAGAACAATGATCTTCTGGAGGTGTTACCTGAGGGGGGCCAGAGGCGAGAGCTTGGCTCAGAATAGGAAGACAGAAACTTTAGTTCCATCCATGCAGTCCTGCAGAGCTCACTGTAGAGAGAACAGATTTTCAGGTAGAAGGTAAATGTTGAGCATCTTAGGATGCCCTAGAGGGTCCCTTGCCCTCCTGGGAGACCTATCTGAGCTCTGTGCTTCTTGGCTTAAAGATAGTATAACAGAGCTTTGCAGTCAGGCTAGGGTGACCAGCCATCCTGGTTTGCCTGAAATTCTCCTGGTCTTAGCACTACAAGTCCTCAGCCTCAAGGAACCCCTCAGTCCTGGGCAAACTAGTAGAGTTGGCTACCTGACTTGAATTGGGTTCTGTACCTCATTATCCATGTGACATTGATCAAAATGTTAAATTTCTCTGAGCTTTGGTTTCTACTTCTGTAAAATAAAGACAATATCCACATGTTTCAGGGCTTTCATGAAGATTACATTAGAGACAATGCATGCTGAATGACAATGCATGTTAATTTGGCAGACAGGCAGTAAGAAGAATGGCAGTCTATCACTGCTGCTGTTGTGACGGGAAGGCTGGGCTCCAGCAGCGGTTCTGTGCTACTGAACTTCCTGCAATTCTCTCCTCCCTTCTTCCCTAGGGCCTCTAGGGCAACAATTATATGCCCCAAATCCAAAATTAGTCATCAGGAGTATGAGGACAGCCTCATGATAAAAAGGTGATCCAGGCAAAGCCAGCTCTTAACTCTCCTCTTCTGAATCTTTTCTTTCTCCTACCCTTTCTTCAACCTCCTCCCCACAGCTCCCAAGTCTTCCACCTCAACATTTGCCCTGAGGAAAGGGGTTAATGAACAATGAGAACACATGGACACAGGGAGGGGAGCACTACACACTGGGGTCAGTTGGGGGGAAATAGGGGAGGGAGGGTGGGGGGTGGGAAGCTGGGGAGAGATAGCAAGGGGAAAAATGCCAGATGTAGGTGATGGGGAGGAAGGCAGCAAATCACACTGCCATGTGTGTTCCTATGCAACAATTTTGCATGTTCTTCACATGTACCCCAAAACCTAAAATACAATAAAATAAATAAATGGGAAAAAAACCACACACAAAGCAAGTGGAAGAAAAGAAAAAAGAAAGGAAAAATAAAGAGTGGAAATCAATGAAATTGAAGAAAAAAAAAAAAAGCCTTTGTACTTGAAGTGATTTAAAAGAGACTTTTATAAGTATCTGCATTTTCAATCTCTTATCTTGTAGAAGACAATTTTTGTGTCTCATTAAAGGAAATTCACATGCCACAGAGGTTGACCCTTTGATGGCTATATCAGTTCAGCTAGGTTCAGCTGTCCATGTAAGAAAACATAAAATCATAGCAATTTAATCAAGATGGAGGTTTATTTCTGTCACAGGTAAGGGCAGGTATATTAGTCCATTCTCACACTGCTATAAAGAAATACTTGAAACGGGGTAATTTATAAAGGAAAGAGGTTTAATTGGCTCACAGTTCTGCATGGCTGAGGAGGCCTCATGAAACTTAAAATCATGGATAGCAGTCACGTCTTACATGGCAGCAGAAGGATAAGCAGTCACGTCTTACATGGCAGCAGGAGAAAGAGTGTGTGTGTGTGTGAAGGAGAAACTGTCAAACACTTACAAAACCATCAGATTTTATGAGAACTCACTCACTATCATGAGAACAGCATGAAGGAACCTGCTCCTATGATCCATTCACCTCCACCTGATCCCTTCCTCCACACTGGGGATTGTGAGGATTACAATTTGAGATGATATTTGGGTAGGGACACAGAGCCAAACCATATCAGCAGGTGTGGCAGTTTCAGTCATCACCTGCTGATATGGACCTTTGCATCTTCAGTCTTTCTCTCCTTCTATCTTAGAGTTGGCATCCTTCCACAACGTCACTTCCTGTTCCCGGAAGACTGCTGGAGCTGCAGTCATGACAGGTCATTTAAAACCATAAGAAAGGGAAGCTGAAAGAAGGCAGAGGAATACCTACTGACTGAGTTAGCATTCTTTTTTTTTTTTCAAGACAGAGTCTCACTCTGTCACCCATGCTGGAGTGCAGTGGCATGATCTTGGCTCACAGCAACTTCCACCTCCCGGGTTCAAGCGATTCTCCTGCCCCAACCTCCTGAGTTATTGGGACTACAGGCACCTGCCAACATACCCAGCTAGTTTTTGTATTTTTAGTAGAGACGGAGTTTCACCATGTTGGCCAGGATGCTCTTGATCCCCTGACCCTGTGATCCACCTGCCTTGGCCCCCCAAAGTGCTGGGATTACAGATATGAGCCACCACGTCTGGCCTGAATTAGCATTCATTAAGCATCCTTTCCCAAAGCCCATGAAACACTTAGGTTTTTGTCTCATTGGCCAGAGCTTAATGACATGGTCACCACTAGCTGCCAATGATTTTGAGAAATATACTCTCCTCTGGGTGAACTTCAGCCTTACATAAAATCTGGCTCCAAATACTAAGGAAGAATGGGAGAATGCATGTAGAAAATACACCAAATGGGCAGCTGGCTCTGGTGAAAGCTTCTGTTTCCTTGGATGCTAGTTGATAAGTTTCATGAGGCCAGCATCAATATAGCTGAAGATCTTTCTGTTCCTCAGTGCTGGTGAGCAGCCCCAAATTTAAGCACTTTTCAAGGACTAATACATTAATGAAGAGATTTATGCTAATATTGGAGAAGTTTGGGTTCAATTACTAGCAAATGGGTCAGATGTGCAAAGGATGTCCTGTCTCAAGATTTAAAAACTTTACGTAGTCTTTTCATACAGGAGAGTTTAAGAATTTGTATGTTTTCTTAAGATTTTATTTACAGTTTCTTACTTGTTATTCAACTGCATAATGAAATTAACTTCTGAAACCAACCAAGCACTCTTAAGGACAGAGGCCATTTTGTTTCCAACATTTATGATCATGACTCACATGGGAAATATGAAATGACAATGAACCTTCAGCTCATGATATGGAATAAGTAATATAGTGGTGGCTGATTGCTGAGTGAAAACAAAATCTTACGGGACAATTTCTAGTTTGTCCAACAAAGAGCAAATCATTTCAGCTTAGTTGCTAGGCACAAACAGGAGCTAAAATTTCTCAGCTAACTTTGCATGGGTGGGCACAATGCATGCAGTCCTGAACCTGGCCCCAAATATGCTCTTCCGATTCTTTTTCCATGGATACATGATTCTCTTTAACATTGAGTTTTCATCTAGAAGTGCAGGCAACAAACTAAAATATCCTTACAGCTAAAAATAGCAGGGAGAAGTAAGTGCCAGAGTTAGCTCCACAAGTATAACAGCTCTGACCCATGATGAAAACACCAGTAGATATATGAGTCTGATTGACCGGAAAGAGAGTAAGAAATCTTAAGTGCCCTCAAGAGCATCTACTTGTTGAAAGAAAACATTGAAAACAAAGCAAACCCTTGGGTACCTTCATTTTAAACTGAAATAAGAATGGACAGGTCTTTTTCTAAAGGGAACAAAGAGAATTTTGAAAAATACAAGCAGTTGCCATTTCTTGGCCCATCCTTTGTGAAGCCCTCTAGAAGGAAACACTATGTGGCAGCATCAACAATAATGGCTACAGCACATTAGGCTGATGGAGAAGGAGTGCTTAGTGCTGGCTGCCTTCTGGCTGAAAGCAGTCATGTCCACTTGTGTCATTTAGCCAAATGCCTCATGACATGAGGAATAGAAATTGTTTTCCTTCCACAAATTGATTGTATGTCTTGTATTTCATAAATTGCATCATATCCAATCTACCTCAATAATTGTGTATGTGTGTGTGTGTGTGTGTGTGTGTGTGTGTGTGTGTGTGACAGAGTCTCACTCTGTCACCCAGGTTAGAGTGCACTGATGTGATCTCAGCTCACTGCAACCTTCACCTCCTGGGTTCAAGTGATTCTTCTGCCTCAGCCTCCCAAGTAGCTAGGACTACAGGTGTGCACCACAATGCCCAGCTAATTTTTGTATTTGTTGTAGAGACAGGGTTTCACCATATTGGCCAGGCTGGTCTCGAACTCCTGACCTCATGATCCTCCCGCCTCGGCCTCCCAAAGTGCCGGGATTACAGGCATGAAGCACCGTGCCCAGCCTACCTCAATAATTTTTATAACCTGATATTATTTTCTGTCCTCTGCTACGATTGTGTCTTAGTGACAGCTCACAGAATCTAAAACACAGTAATAGCATTTTTCTCATGAGTTCAAAAACAGGGTGTTAAGTGAACATTAAAGCTGCCTGACACTGCTAAATTCATAACATGAATACATGGGCAGGAGCATGGCGCCCTTGAATTCATTCTTTCAACAGCCAATAATAATAATAGCTGCCCAGAGAAGTCCTCAGTTTGAGCCAGAAACTCTACAGATAGCTTTACATTCATATTCTCATTTAATTCTAAGGAAGCATTTACATCATTTTTCAGAAGGGGAGAATGAAGAGTACAGTCTTACAAATAACAAGTGCCAGTGTTATTTCAATCTGGGTCTGTTTGAACTCAACCCCAGACCCTTTGCTCCTGTTTGCCTCATGAAGGTTCAAATTTCTTTCTCTTCTGACATTATTTTAGTATACCTTCTTCGAAGAAAGGGGGAGACATGTTAAGAGTTTTTTATTTTGGGATTATAATAATTTTGTTAATTTCTTTTTCCAAAACAGTGCCCTGCTCTGTTGCCCAGTGGCACAATCACAAGCTCACTGAAGCCTCAACCTCCTGGGCTTAAGCGATCCTCCTGCCTCAGCCTCCCATCTGGCTGCCACCACAGGTGCATGCCTTTACATCTGGCTATTTTTTACTTTGTGTAGAGATGAGCTCTTGCCATATTGCCCAGGCTAGTCTCAAACTCCAAGGCTAAAGCGATCCTTCCACCTCACCTTCCCAAAGTGCTAGGATTATAAGGTGAGCCACTGTGCCTGGCCAATTTTGTTAACTTTAAATGAAATCTAAGCTATGCTCCTTTGGCCAGATCTAAGTAGCACTCAAAGTGTTCTGCACATCTTTCTAGATTATAACTGTATCTGTCTTTTATCCATGTGCTGCACCAGGGCTCTTCACAAATGTTTTCAGTGTAATGAGGAAATAACCACAACTAATTCAAGGGAACGGTGTTCTGATACTCATTCTGTGTTGTGGTGTTTTTGGGGTTTGATTTTGGGTTTGTCTAGGCACACCTTACTATGGGAAAGAAGCAACTCTCCTTAGTCAGACAGTGGAGTGTTTCAACACACTGGCTAAGCGTATGACATTGGACAAGATTAGAAGTCTGAGAGAATAGAGTGAATAATGTGATTCCAATCTTGGAAGTGTGTGTGTGTACACACAAATTAACACATATCCAGTTTGTTTTATAATATATGCATGTAATGATCTGGAAGGAATTACAGCAGAATTATAACAACGGTTACCACTGAATGATAGGAATATTTTTCTTTTTCCTTTTTGCCCCCTTCTAAGTATGCTAAAATAAATGAGTATTATTAATATAATGCCCCACAAAAATAATATTTTTAATGGGCATGAAAATTCCCAAAGCAAAGAATGGGTGGCTGGAGGCACTGTCACACGCCATGAGGTCTCTTAGCATTGCACCCATCGCTTGTTTATGAATGTGGTCATTAATAGTAAAGCAGTATCTCTTTGCCATTCTTTCATTAGCTGGAAAGATAAACTAGTCTCAATAAAATAATGAAGCCAATGGGTTTCCCACAGGATATCACTATGAACCAGCGCTGTTTAATAAAGCCAATATTCTCATTCTCTTTATGTAGCTTTGCGTTTGTGTTTCCTTTCTGCAAGGGTTGTTACTAGAGATAAGAAATCATGACATCATTTGGTTATCTATTTCCATAGCAACATATGGGTTTGAATAAGTGTCCTTGGCATCTTCGCTATTTCTTGTGTGCAATTTTTACAGACATATGACACTTCTAAGTAAGAAAGCTTAATTCCTTGTGGTGATGCCTTATTTTGGTGTAAATATTTGAAGCGGAAATGAGGTACACTTTTGGCTCTTTGAACTCACATTAATATCCATAATTCTGTGAACAGCAATAAAGAATGCCAGCACATTGCAATTATCACCTTTTTTCACAACAATTTTCTCTCAAAGGGTCACAAAACAAACATCTTTTTAGGACACTAATTAGTATAGACTGTGACAACAATGGTGTTTCTCATTAAGTTTTATTCTCTGTCTCCTCTCTGTCTCTATATCACACACACTTAGAAAATAGAATACTAATTTCCCTGTTATCTGTGCTGAACTGGGATAGATCAAAATTGTGTTCAAGATGTTTCCTTGTAATGTTTTCCTGATACATACCTGAAACTGGCAGCAGAATTGTATAGAAAGCTGGGAAGCAGAATTCTGTTCCCAATGTTGCCACCATACCTGCAGTCTTGGGCATTTTCCTTATCCTCTCTGTGCTTCCAATTTCTTATCAGTGAAGTGATCTAAGCTCATAAATGGGAAACCAATTTTAAAGAAGAGTGAAAACCATAACACTCCTAAGCAAAGGTTGTGATTGTCCGCAAAATATACTAGAAATAAAAGTGACATAATTCAAAATTGCATTTTGTTTTTATTTCTTTTTAATCTCTTTTGGGTGCATAATGGAGAATCTGCCTTGGAAGGACAGATGGCTGACAGTCCCAGCTGCAGCTTCTTTGGGTGCACTGCAGTTTTTGTGCTGAGGCCATGCTTTTCCTGTCTGCTGCCTGTCATTGGCTGAGCATGGTGGAGAGGGCAGTGCAGGCCTATTCCTCCCCTTGCAAGACACTTCCAATGAAAACTCACTCCTCCTGGACTCCCCCATCCACCGAGCTGAGACCTCCAGAACTGCCTGTGGTCTGAGACCCCTGCCCATCCTCCTCCCGTGCCCCTCGGGGGTCAGGCCTGCACGGCAGTCTGAAGGCCCCGTCCACCTCCTCCTGCCTCTTCCCCTTTATCCCCCACAAGCACTTTCCCGTAATAAACCTCTCACATATCTAATTACATCTTGGCATCGGCTTCTCCAATACAAACCGACACACTGCGGAAGAGAACTGCATGAGAACCTGAGCTCACACTAGTATGAGGAGCCTTTGGAGGACAGATCAGAGATCAGGCTGTCCTCTTTCCTGCTGCTACCACCAGTGGCCAAGGCATCATCATTTTCTACCATGATGACCTGATTCTTCTGCTGCCTCTCATACTCCCTACCATGACTAAAACAAAACATTAAGTTAGGTGAGATCTTCTCTCATCTACAGCTTCCCATCACTCTTGAAACATACTCTGAATGCACCATAACTGACACGGGCCTTTTGGTCTGGGTGCTGCTCCACCCTCCGTTCTCCTTTCTCCTGCCCTCCCTCTTCCTCACTTGGCCCTGCTTTGCCTTCCTCAAATGTATGGACATGTTTTCTCCTAGCAGCGTCAGCGTCCTGTTTCCTGATTCCTCTAATGAAGCCCCAACTCCTCCGATCTTCTCAGGACTGCTCATTGTCAGGGCCAGAGCCCAGATCCAACATCCCTACCAGGGAGGGCCTCTCTGACCATGCTCTACAAAGCCCCCCCACCTTGCTTCCAGCCATTCCTACCATGTTACCATTTACTTTTCTTCATGGCATTTTTTTCTCCAATGCTATCCAGATTGCTGTTTTCCATTAAAATTAAAATAAAACAGAAGCTGTATGTTATCAGGAGCCTCATCCATCCATCCTGAGGCCTGGGACAGCACCTGAGCACAGCAAGAACTCCATCAACATTTGTTAAATAAATGAGTGTCTGGCAGAGTTTGACAGCAGGTTTATGATATAAGCTCTATTCTTTCTCTCTGCTGCACAATTTTCAGTAAATTCCGCATTGCTTTCTAATATTTTTACTATGAGTATTTTATTTGAGAAAATACAAATAGGTATACAGATGTCATTCTGAGGTCAGCTCACAGGGAAACAAAGAATTATGTGGGAACAGCTACATATCAAGGTTAAAAATGCGTGAGAAACTGAGAAACAATTGAAATAGCATTCCAGGAGCCAGTATTGCAGAATGAGGAAGATAGGAGTCCAATGGCTCCATTCAAATTCGAGGTCTACCACAACATAGTTGTGATTTTAAACTAGTAACTTCATATCTCTTAGCACATATTTCTTAACAGGCAAGATGAGAAAAATATCTGCTTCGCCGACTTTAGAGGCTGATTATGAAAGTTTTGACAAAGTTTTTACAACTCTGCAGAAGGCAAAAATTTAGGACAGTATAGTGGGTTTTCCAAAAAGTCTATTTTGAGCTATTCAAAAGAGCTTTTATGTAAAATGACCCCCTGACCATCATCATAACCTTTTTTCATAAATAACGGTGATGTTACATATAACTTTTTCACTCTCAAGTATCATTATTTGGCAAAATACAAAGTCAGACAGTATATTAATATTCCATTATTTTGGTAATTTTACTAGTCTGTGAAACCTAAAAATTTGGGATCCCTCGTGAAAATTCGTAGCTACAAAAATGTTAAAAACTGTGTTTTTCCAATTTTCTTAAGAAGGGAATACTTCCTTAAAACACTCCTGTTTAAGGAAAGAAAGCTTTGCTCAGTGCACAGAAATTCAGTGTCTTTGCCGTGTCCTGGACTTGTGTGATTTACGAGGAGGAAGATAAGAGAAGAGCGACCTAGATAGGTAATTTGTTCCTCGCATCCTTTGGAAACCACTGGAAGGCATTAGGAAAATTTTCAAGTCCTATCCCTTAGAAGCCTGGAGTTTCATAGTCACGAAGTAAATCCTCCAGTTGAAACCTGCCTTTATTTGCCATGCTTTCACTTTCATTTCACTAGTCATGTACCTTACTCTACAAAGTTAAGAGAGAATATTTATTGCTCCGTTGATGGACATTTGTGATTCTGTGGTGGAAATGGAATATTTGTTGAATGTGTAAATAAATGCCACCCTTTCTTATACAAACATTTAGAAAGGAAATACAGTGAATCCTCTTAAATATTGTTTTTTAAGCATCCTTTTAAAGTGCTGTTTCAGTGAAGAAAAACTTTACTTAATCATCTGCTTATCATTCATCACATAAAGGCCTCTTTTGTAATGGTATGCATAAAAAAGTTTGGTGACTTATTTAAAAAGTCCTATGGGAGAAAAAAGGTTAATAAAGAAATAACCTTAGCAGGTCAGATACTGCCCTATGCATAAAATGTTTGGTATTCAAAAGAGAATGCCAGCATCTTGCTACTCAGACTTCCGAGCAAGAATGGCAATAATGAGTTTAACTCTTCTATAAATACACAGCACTCACATTGTGTAGATGAACTGAGCAAAGTTTATGTTTCCACATGACAATAACCCTAAGGTCCTTGAAATATGCCCTAATAACACATGCAACATTAATACAGGAGAAAATTTCGAAAACATCTAACTGTCCTCCTTGTTTTAAGAATCTGGGAGACGAGTGACATTGTTAAAACTGATGTAAGATCTGCCCCAAGATTGTCTCTGCCATTTGCCAGCTATAAGGTCCTTAAGTGACATTCATCACTTATCATCAGCCACCCCTACTTCCTCATCTGTGAAGCGAGGATAATAACAGTCAGAGATCATTTAAGTCACAGATAGGTGGGTTTTGCAAAGTTACCCAATTAGTTTAACCTTCAGAGTCCAAATTAGGAAGCAAGTAAGGATGTTGTTTCCCTGAACGATTAACACATAATCAATGAGCAAATAGCTTGTGCATATGGCTACTGAATAGAGGGGATGAGGGGTGGGGGTGTCATAAAGTCCCAGCCATTTTGCAGGATGTGGGACAACCCTAATGGACAGTACTTGCTATGGTTTGAAGGTGTACCCCCAAAAGTTCATGTGATGGAAATAGCTCCCCCCTGGGTAGGGCAAGGCTTTGCCAAGCCTCCATTTTGGTTCAGTTTCTCTCACAGCTGAATACTGTTTCCATTCACAAGTATTAACTCCTTATCAATATCTTATACCCAATACAACAGTGCTTGGAGGTGGAGCCTAATGAAAGATAACTGGGTCATGAGGGCAGAGCTTGCATGAATGGATCAATGCTGTTTTCCTGGGAGTGGGCTGACATAAAGCGAGTCCAGCCTCTGATAGCTCTCTCTATTGGGACTGTTCGCTTCTACCTTCCACCTTTTGGCCATGAGATGACCCTCACCAGATGCTGGTGCGTTGCTCTTGGGCTTCCATTCTCCAGAGTTGTGAGCCACGTAAACCTGTTCTGTATAAATTCCCCAGCCTGCGTTCTTCTGTTAGAGCCGCAGAAAATAGGCTAAGACAGTATTCTTTCCAGAGCTCCCCTCTGGGTAGGCCAAGGCTTTGCCAAGGCACCATTTCGGTTCAGTTTCTCCCACAGCTGAATCCTGCATCCATTCACAGGTATTAATTCCTCATAAGTATCTTGTATCACAAACTCTGTCTCAGCATCTTCTTACTAAAAAGTGTGGGTTGGCACTTTGCCTTGGTTTCTCTAAGAGTGAACATATCGTTAAACAAAAGGACTATCTTAGGCCCATCAACCTGAATTCAAACTCTTAACTTACATCTCAACCTTTTCTTCCAGTCTAATTCTTTAACACTCCCTCTCAGCCTCTGGCTCAAGCAACATGGGGTTTGTTCACTTCCCACCTTTAAAACCCACTGCTCTGCTGTCTGGGAGAAATGTTGTCTCCATCACTCTCTGCCCAATCTTGACTAATCAGGCTGAGCAATGTACGACAGCACTTATTTCGTGTTGATTTAGGCAGAGACGAATTTCTTCTGCTATGAAATACTATAAATTTGCAAATATAGATTTAAATCACAGCCAAGCCCTAAACCAGCTAAGCCTGGAGTACTGTGGACTAGACTCAACAGGATTGCAGAACAAGGCAATTTCAGGCCACTTCTGGGCCTGCCTATAACCTGAGAAGGCTTGATCTATCTGTCACAGCTTCCTGCCTTCTCAATTAGTCATTCATTCAAATAATATTTATGGAGCACTATCCTAAGCACTGGGGATGTATCATTGAATAAAACAGTCATGTTCTCTGTCTTCAGAGCTTACAGTCTATGGTTAGAGACAAAAATCCAACAAGGAAGCAATTAAACATAATTGCCCATACAGGATATTAACAGAAAGCAGTGATGGAAAATAACGGTGATAAGTGGGAATCTATTAATGCTCAGCTATCAGGGAAGGCTTCTCTAGAAAAAAACTAAGTTGGGCCTGAAAGATAAGAAGACATGAGACATGGGAGAGTTAGGAAAGAGCATTCGAGACAGAGAGACTACATCCAATCACCTTTTGTTTATTGATCAACTAAGTTACTTCTAAGCAAAGGATTAAAATACAGGAGGGAAGAAAACTAACTTCTAATCAAGAGAATAAAGCATCATACTCCCCTGAGGTCAGGCTCGGTGGCTCACACCTGTAATCCCAGCTCTTTAGGAGGCCAAGAAAGGCGAATCACCTGAGGTCAGAAGTTTGAGACCAGCCTGGCCAACATGGTGAAACTTTGTCTCTACTAACAATACAAAATTAGCCAGTTGTGGTGGTGCATTCCTATAATCCCAGCTACTCGGGAGGCTGAGCTGGGAGGGTTGGTTGAACCCAGGAGGCAAAGTTGCAGTGAGTTGAGATCATGCCACTACACTCTAACCTGGGGGACAGAGAGAGGCTCCATCTTAAAAAAAAAAAAAAAAAAAATGATAAATCATCACAAAGGGAAGGAAGGGAGGGGGGGTATTTTGTTTTGGTGTACTAAAAAAATTTTTTTAAATAATCTCTTGCAGAGTCTCGACCTGACTGCATTGCTTCATGGCACTGTGCTTTTGGACATTTGATATCCTTCAGCTAGACTATATTTCTTCATCGTCCACTCACAGGGGCCTTTCTTTATTAAAGACTCACTGTAAGTATCTTCTCTTTTTAAAGTCTCATTTTTAAAATTGAAATATTCTTAACATGATATAAAATCCACCACCTTAAAACAAGTTCACTATGTTGTACAACCATCATCACTATCTAATTCCAGAACATTTTCATCACCACAAAAAGGACTCTAGGACCTGTCAGCAATTAGTCCCAGTTCACCTCTATCCCCATGAACTGGCAAACACTAACCTACCTTCTGCCTCTGTAAATTTGGCTATTTTGGACATTTCTTATAAATGTAATCATAAAATATATGTCCTTTTGTGCCTGGCTTCTTACATTTCGAGGTTCATTCATACTGTAGCTTGTAACAGTACTTTCCTTTTTTTTATGGTTAAATAATATTCCATTGTATGGATTCCATTTATTTATTTATTAGCTATGGCCATTTAGGTTACTTTCACTTTTGGCTATTTTGAATAATGTTGCTGTGAATGTTTGTGTAAAAGTTTTTCCGTGAATCCTTGTTTTTAATTCCTTCAGGTGTATATTTAGGAGTAGAATTGCCAGGTCAAATGGTAAATCTATGTTTAACTTTTTGAGGAACTGCCAAGCTGTTTTCACAGGGGCTGTACCATTTTACATTCCTACCTGCAATTTATGAATGTTCCAATTTGTCCACATCCTCGTCAACACTTGTTATTGTCCTTTCAGAAATTATTATTACTATGGCTATCCTAATGGGTATGATGTGATAGAGCATCACAATTTTTATTTGAATCTCCCTAATGACTAACGATGTTGATCACCTTTCGTGTGCTTCTTGGCCATTTGTATATACTCTTTGGAGAAACGTCCATTTAAGTCCTTTGCCGATTTTTAATTGTGTTTTGTCTTTGTTTTTGAGTTGGAAGAGTTGTTTATGTATTCTGGATACTATACTCTTATGAGATGTCTAATTTGCAAATATTTTTTTCCCATTCTGGGAGTTGTCTTTTCATTTTCTTGACACTGTCAAGAAATGTATACCTGTATTACAATACCTACTATAATATTCCAAATGCCAATTTATTAAGGTCCAATTTATTATGCCAATTTTCCTTGCTTGTGGGCAAAGACCATCATGCTCTGTTCCCTTGTTCACCCAGGACAAAGTATGAACAGAAATAGCAAAGCCTAGGAATGAAGTTAACTAGAGGGAAAAGATAAGTTTGATGTTTTCTTGACAGTCCTAGTGAAAGGCTCCACTTTACCCAGAAACACAGTTACATTAGTTATTCTGAGAGATGGTGACTCAGGCCTTCTCCTGTTAAAATCTATTTCTCTCCTTTTACTCACAGCCAGTGTATATCTCTTCTCCAATTTTCCAACCAATTAGAACAACTCACGACTCATCTTAACTCCTCAAAACTGTTTTGCAAATGGAAAGAAGCGATTGCTTTAATTATTTCTTCAATACGTCTCTGGGTTCAGTCTAGCTTAGCATAAATTCTTTGAGAAAACCAAATTTTATACTGTGTCTATTATGGTTGTGCTGACTGACTACACGATGTACTTACTAATCTTCTGTAATTATACAAAACGGTGCTTTGATTTCAGAAGAATGTGCAGATTTCTTTTGCAGCATGTGTATATTTCATTTTGCTCTTAATATGTTTTTCAGTTGACTTAACCTTTTATCATAGGGATAAGCAAGGGCAAAAGGGGTTCAACTGCTTGTCCTTTTACTCATTGATTGTGCACGTTATCTAATCTTCATGACATTTAGGGTTCTACAATGCAGGATTGTGGTGAATATCCTGTGAAATTATGTATATAAAGCTCCTGGCAAATAGATATTCACATAGGTTAGTTTTTCTTCTCTTCCTTCTTTTTCAATACACAACATGCTTTCTATACTTAAACTTCAGATAAACTGATGCCAGCAGAAGGGACTCTTATCTTGGCATAGGGGACCAGGGAATCGGAGCTTCAGAGGACAGGAGCAGTCTCATTTCCTGAATCTTTCCTGGCTGCCTACATAAAAATGTCAAGGGCATCTCCATTCCAAATCCTTTTAATAAAAGGCATCAGATAGTGTTGCCTCTGAAATGAGATAATGTTGTGCCCAACATAGTTTGCAGTTTGACTAATTCCTAACATATTCTACAAGGATATAATAATCCCTACCTAATAACCCCGGTGTTTTTTTAAATTTTTTAACTTTTAAGCTCATGAAAACTCAAGACTGAAAATAAGCTCACAAAACTATTTGTGACTAAAAACAAAAAAAAATCCTTGCATTCTGACTGTGCAATTTGGGGGATTCAGAAGAGCATTGGGTAAGTTTTTTAAAGAATTCACAATAGGGTTGGAAAGATGGATATTGTATAATGTCGAATAGTCACAAACAAGGTAATTCAGCACTAAACTGTGATACAGACTTACAGTATCAGAGAAATTCTGAGAAGAGTATGACTAGAGACTCCATGACTAGAGTGAGACTTTGAACACTGAGTAGAACCTGGCACAGTAGATGGGTGGATTTCCTAAGAGAAGAGAATCCCAGGCAAAGGAAAGCAATGTGAGCAGGGACATCACACCTGGAAATGGGTCTTGATGTTCTACAGAATGAGGAGATTTGAAACTTCTTTACTTGAGAAAGGCATTTTTGCTGGGGCATTACAAGCAGATAATAGGAAATGGGACCAAATTACATAGATTTTGATATTCTCTTTGTTTACAGATTCAAACTTTCTCTTTTTGAGGGGAGAAGATGAGAAAGCCTAAAAAGAACAAGTGTTGTTATGCACACGTTTAAAGAAAGTCAAGGCACTCCTCTCCTAATTAATTGGGAATTCGGGATGTTTTATATAATCAAGAGGTTGGATGGGATCTTGAATTGCTAGACTCCATCTCTTTGGGTTGAGGCAGGATAAGATGCAAGCCATCCAATACTGGTTTAAAGCTGTATATTAAAGTTTCTAGATATATAGATTGTAATCTTTCTGGTAACTTTTCAATTCCACAGCAACCTTCACATCAGAAAATCTTACTACTGGTGTACTGAAGTATCTCCTGTTGCGACCTACCTAAGTCTTGTGCATTTGCTCTGTCCTAGTGGAAATCAGAAACACTCTATGTTCATAGTGAATTTCACTGGCTTCTCCAAAACTGAGCTATTGCCATTCAGTTGCCTTTTTGAAATATTAAATGACTCTCATCTGTGCTTATTTAGAAAATTGCTTCTGCTTCAGGTTATTTTAAAGATTCTTCAATGTGGCTCACAATAGATTAATTTATATAGCTTATTTCTAGTCCCAATCATCATTTCTTCCCTACTGCTTCCTAGAACCCTGGCTTCTCTCAATAACTAGTGTTTAATCTTGGAAATGTCAATTTCCTTTTTATCTAGGTATGCAGCCATGAGCCATGTGGAAGAAGTAAGAGTTGAGAGCTAAATAAGCTTGGAATTCCAACTTGATCCCTCAATGACTCTATTTTCTTATCTGCAAAAAATTAATAATAATAATAGTACCAACCTCATAAGTTTGCTACGTGGGAATAATAAAAAGTACTCTCCACCAAGTGTGCTCCATAGTGAGTACTCTATAGCAGTTATTATTCACTTTTTAAAGCCTCACACCATCAAATGCTAACTGTGGCTTGACCTTTGTAAGCACATTTCCTCATCTGATAATGAGTATAACAAGATTTGTCTAATACACTATTAAGCTCCTTATACACATAGCAGCACTCAAGGGATGGACTCATTACTAATGGGAAAAATTTGGTATTCACAATGGCCTGTCTACCCTTACTATATACTAAAGGACATGATTCCAATTTTAGGGTCAAAAATGTATTTAAATACAGGCATTTCCCATCTATGTCCAACGCTTTTTCTGAATCCTTAAGATGCCCCATAGAGGTTCTGTAGCTGTCATCAGTGGCTCTGATGGCTTAGTATTAAGGACTACCATTTTATGTGGCAAAAAATAAAAGATAAAATTCTTCAGCTATCCTTAGATTTGTGCTGCTGATCCCCTAATATTAAAATACTCTGTTGGATTTGGGAAGAAAAAAAAGAAAACAAAAAAGTAAAATAAAAATGTTGAAATGTAAAATGAATGAAAGGTTGAGTAGCATTTGGGAATGCTTTCAAATACACATTCATAAGGAGGTCAGTGGTGGCTGTGGCTGATGAGGGAAGGCTTAAATGTGGCTGCTGGAATTCCCTTAAGCATCTGCACAAGTGTAAGAGGGACGACAAGTTCTTGTGCTCCACTCTGGAGCTGCTGGACCTGAGCAGCCACATCTAATTTTGTGTCACTCCTGGGGAGCCGAAGGATAAGGGTTGGGGGTGGAGACGCAGTGTAGGGTGAGGTGGAGGTACGGCTTCAGTAGATCCTGGCAGGGGGTCAGAGCTGGAATAGATCACAGTCCCCTTGGGGTTTCCTAGCTCTCTGCCTCTCCGTGTGCTCAAGACCATTACTGTGACTGCGAATGAGTTGCAGGCTCAGCATCAGAAGCAGCACCAGGGCAGAATATAGTGGTCTGAGGCTTGCCACTTACGTCTTAGGTCAGCTCAGTATTAGCTGTTCTGTTGCTAATGTAATTTTATTACTATGTTTACTATGTGTCAGGCACAAGCCCAAACACTTTACATTTATTTTCTCAGCTAATTTGTGTAGCAACTATATAAGAGATAGTTCCATTTCACAAATGAGAAACTAAAGCACAGGGAGGCCAGGTAGCTTGCCCAAGTTGACTCAGCTAGTAAGTTCACAAGGCAACTCAGAGGTTTAGCCCCAGAGCATCCTATGTAACCACGGATTTCTACTATCTTTCTGGAATGTGGCTTTCTAACATTCCAGTGTTCCATTTTCAATAATTCTAATCCATGAGTGGGTAAATGAATTTAGCTTCTTTTTTTTTTTTTTTTTTTTTTTTTTTTTTGAGATGAGTCTCGCTCTGCCACCAGGCTGGAGTGTAGTGGCATGATCCCAGCTCACTGAAACCTTCACCTCCGGGGTTCAAGCTATTCTCCTGCCTCAGCCTCCCCAGTAGCTGGGACTATAGGTGCACACCACCACGCCCAGCTAATTTTTGTACTTTTAGTAGAGACCAGGTTTCACCATGTTGGCCAGGTTGGTCTCGATCTCCTGATCTTGTGATCCATCTGCATTGGCCTCCCAAAGTGCTGGGATTACAGATGTGAGCCACCCTGCCTGGCCAAATTCAGCTTCTTAGGACCCATTTTGCGAATACTTCCCCTGGTGAACTGTTGTATGGCCAGTAATCAAAGAAATTCAAGTACCCGAAAGTGACATTAAACAGATGAAAACAGGCTGGCTTAATGATCCTTTAGAAATTACATTGCTGTCATGTTACCAACTCTTGAGGGTTAAAGATTTCTTCCCAGAACGGTAATATAAAACTAAAATCCATAAAAGCTAAATAGCTTATTTTCTCTTCTAAACACAGATTTTTTTTATTAATCACAAGTTGCATTTTTTAACAAAACAATATCTTACCAAATAAGTAAATTTTACTATTTAAGAAAAATATGATAATGTAAGAAACATATAGTTATTTTGTCTATCTAAATAAATTTAAAGATTTAAAGATTGGCTTTAGATGCAGTGTTCATAGTGTGAGAAGAAGTGTGACTGGGCTTTGGAAAACGATAGCGAAATCCCTGGGCCACCTCTATTTTTTGGAAAGCTTGAGTGCAAATTTGGGAAAAACTTCTCCCCTGAGTAGACTAACTGAGAAAAGTCACTTCTCCTGACAGTGAAATCTCAGGCAGGTAATGCAGCTCGGCAAGGAGGAGGTTGGGTCCTTCATCTGGGTGTTTTTATACACTATACAAAATGTTCATTTGGGCCTGGTGTGGTGCCTCATGCCTGTAATCCCAGCACTTTGGGAGGCAGAAGCGGGTGGATCACTTGAGGTCAGGAGTTCAAGACCATCCTGGCCAATATAGTAAAACCCCCATCTCTACTAAAAATACAAAAATTAGTCAGGTGTGGTGGCGGGCACCTGTAATCTCCGTTACTCAGAAGGCTGAGGCAGGAGAATTGTTTGAACCTGGGAGGCAGAGATTGCAGTGATCACATACTACACTCCAACCTGGGCGACAGTGAGACTCTATCTCAAAGAAAAAGAAAAAGCAAAAAAAAAAAAAAAAAATGCTCAACTGTAAACAATGGCGTTACTGGGTGCTTCATCCAAATTGCTTCTCTTCCATTGGAAAAGCCCTTTGGCATTCTTCTGAGGATCCTCTAGATCTCCCCCAAACACCTTGGGTGTTTCTGTGCCTGTGCATGCGAGGTTAAGGTTACACAAGGCAGCTGAAGTTTTCTTCTTCCCTTATCTTCTGAATCATGGGCTTAAACAATTTTGTTCTGATAAACCAGTAAGAATATCATAAGCAGCTCAGCTCTCAAAGCCCCTCTCAGGGCACATATTCGTGGCTGTTGTCAATGCTAAGGATGTTTTCTCTTCCATGGGCTTCTTAAATTCATGGGTCTCAATAGTTTGTATCAGGTCCATCTAACTCCAAGGATTCCTTTCTAAATGAGGCATAAATAAGTTGCAGAACAAACTTTTACGACTGCAGAATTTCCCTATCCCATCTTTGTTTCATCTCTTCCTCTCTACCGCAGCACCTGGGGACATAATTTTCAAAGAGAAACAGCCTGCCTCCGAGGACTTCATCCCTTCTCTAGAAACACTGGTTCTCAGATGTGGCCTCTTATCTTCTCAGGATCTTTTCCATCTTTTGATATTCAGCCCATGTCTTGGTCTTTGGTCCTGTTCCTTGTTCCACATCAACAGATCATATGCCAACATTATATAACTCCTATTTCTATACTCACTCATCCCATTCATCTGAAAGAGATGAAAATCACCCTAAGCCAGTGAGGGTGTGTAAGCAGAGAAGGATCTACCTCCAAGCCTGAACTACAGGGCCCCCATACTGTGACCAAGGTGCACTACACAATTACAGCCACGTGATTCTAGGAAGAGGGCAGAGGCAGGCAGAGGTATTTGGAGAGTGCTGTCAGATTCCAAGATGGGCTTCTCACTGAGCCTGAATGAGGGGTAGCCTGGCTATAGAGAGAGGAAAGCTGAGGGGCTCCTTCTTCCTATGTTCGGCCTGAGTGAGCTGAAACCCCATCCTATGTAATCTGCACACTTTATCTCCTCTTCTTCATCCCCACGGCTCCTGCACTTGTTCAGAAACTCATCATTTCTCCTCAGGAAATGCATAAATGAGAAAAAGGAAGGCAGGATGAAGTCCAGAGCAGGAGAAGCCAATGACGTCTGAACAGGAGAAGCTTATAGACACGGGGCCCCGGGGCCCTGGTAGGAGGGTGCTCTAAAAGGTGAGGATGGGCCATGCAGAGACCTTATCAACATAAAAAGTCACCCAAAGGTTGTCAGACAATATGTGATGAGTATCCATTTGATCCGAGAGTCGAGAGCCTTTGGGTAACTCAGTGGGTAAAACTGAGATGGAGGCAGAGTTTTTTTGTTTTGTTTGAAGTATGCACAGTTTGGGCAGTTCCCTCCACTTTGGCTCTCCTGTCTCCTGAAGTCCTAGAAGAGAAGCCACTCCAGGAAGCCTGGACCTTGTAATTGACACCCAGTTGCCTCCAATCCCACTAAATCTTACCTGTCCTATTTGCCATCTCTTCTCAATCAAGTTCATTCCATAGTGATGTTTTCCTAAGTAAACCAGAAAAAAAAAAAAAGAATCCTTGTAAACAAGCAAAGATTAATTAGTAAAATAGGCAAAGACTCTCAGAGCCCTTTTTCCCATGTAACGTGCATGTATCTGAATAGGAACTTCTTGCTTCTAACTATTGAATTATCCAAAAGAATGGCTTTAGTGGCGAATTTTGTACATAAAAAGAGGAAGGCATGTAAGCCAGTGGAGAATACATTTAGGCCACAGGGACCTTGTGGTGCCTCTTGGATTACACTGGGCTTTATGCATTGATAACAGATGGGGCCAAGGGAAGAAAACCTCTAGAGCTGGAAGGATGGATGGACAAAGGAAGAAGAGAAGAAAGAGAGAATAAACAACATATGAAATATGCTGAATTCTCACTGCTACAAAGCAAGAACCTAAGACATACATACCTAGAGCTAGGCCCTCAGGATATATTTCTCATCCTTTATGTTTTGCTCTCTTCCAGATAGTAAAACACCTGCAAAATACCTTCAGGCCTTGTTCGTCAGCATGACAAAATTTCCTGCTTCTTGCCTCTGTGGACAAGGGGGACTAAGATTGTATCTCCTTTCCGCAAGAGCCCTTGGAGTCAACACCTGTGGAAGGGAAGGAAGGAATGGGCAAAGGGACAGCTGAGTTGGGATGCAGACCTGCTAGATGCCGCAGACAGCCCTGCAGTGATTTACAGAGATGGAATGCCGTTTAGAATTGTGCAGGGGTCAGGAGACAGGAGAAGCCTCTTTATGCCTGCATCACTTAGTCACCAGATATGCTTGATAAGGAGGAATCATGACCTTAGGAGAGGGAGGTGGCTTTCTGAAGCTGTGGCAATCCCCAAAGCTGGGAGAGCTCTGCAGATGAGGTCTTTCTTCTGGCAGCCCTCCAAGAAAAGTCTCCGTTATTCCTGAAGGGGATCTGGATGGCTTATGCCCATTACACTCCACAATGCTGCATAATACTATAACACTATAAAACTTTGCAAATAAAAAAAAGGAGAAAATAAATATTGCAAAAGCATACTGTCAAATTGCTTCATAACAGAATATTAGGTTTGAAAGTATTACCCATTTAATTAAATTTTTCCTCCTTTTACAATGATGTTGGCTTTTCATGGGGTCACCAAAGAATAATTTGTTTCACAGAGCAGCCATGCAATTAATACTACTGTTTAGAGATACAGAAACAAGTTTACAACTGTGAATTGAAAAGAATTGTAGAAATAAAGGGAAAATAAAACATGTTTATTCTCTAATATTGTCTAGTGATAATAATAATGATAATAACCCGTCTAGGTCTGGCACTAGGCAAGAAGGTAGAAAATATCTCCTGCTTGTGAGGAGGCTGTGGAAATTTTCCAGTCACCTTCTGGTTTCTTGCTAACTTTCTTGAAGTTTGCAGCTTTCCATTCTTGAGGGTAGGATGTGGGATGTGGGATGTGGGGTCAGTATGGGGTAGTGAAAAAAACTTTACTCTCAAGAGTTGGGGTCTTTGCTGGGCCAACAACTAACTGGTGCCCTGTGAATCATCCCTGTTCTGTGCTTACAGTCCTTGATGGTTTCCCAGTGCCAAGAGGATGAAGTTTAGACCCTTATGACCTCACAGCCTCACCTGCTGCCTTCTGCCTTCTGGCTAATGTGTTCCAGCCATGCCCTCCTACTTTCAGATCCTGGAACATGCCTGGCTCACCCCAGTTCCTGCCTTTGCTCATTTCCCGTCTCCTGGAATACTTTTCCCCATAGCAGCCCCTTCATCCTCCAAGTCCCAGTTTAGCTGTCTCTTGCTCCTTTTTGAATCTTTTAAGTTAAAGTCCACTTTCCTGCATGCTCACAAAGCTCCCTCTAACTTTCCCCAGGATTGCATAATATTTTAACAGGCTAGAACCTACATAAAACCCAGGATCCTCACAGCTCAATCCTAAATGCAGCCTGTATTTCAAGAAACGGTGGTCAAATGTTCGCAAAGTAATTAAGTGTTTTCATCTTTACTGAAGTCTCTTTACTGCAATTGAAAATGCCTGATGGGGGGAAATCAAAACTCTCAGCAAAACATCTCAGAAATCCTTCCTCTCTTTATCTTACTCCCATTGTCTCCCCGTGCTCTGAAACTTCTCTAAGCTATCCAAAAACCAACCAGAACGTGTCGTCTTGCCTGGTTTCTCTTTGTTCCCTTACGCAATGATACAATTCTTCTCTTTACCACATTATTTGATCCCTGTCATAACGATTTACCTGTATCTACCACTAGACTCTATGATGAAAAGGATCATTTCAATCTTATTCACAGAACTTGAGATAGTGCGTGGTACATAATATGTCCTCATTAAATATTTGTTAAATGGATAAGGCCACATTATTGGGTCTTTCCAGGCTAAGGTTTCTTCTTCCAAGGATGAGAGGAATAAACTGGGGAATTTAGAAAGGCACTTCTAGTTGAAATGGTCTGTGATCGAATAGGTTCCAGGGAGTACTGTTTGCATTGCATTGCCCTCACAGTTGATAATAATAGTAAATAAAGCACATACAGTTTGTTTGTTTTTTGAGAAAAGATTTCACTCCTATCACCCAGGCTGGAGTGCAGTGGCCTGATCTTGGCTCAGTGCAACCTCTCATGCTTCAAGTAGCTGGGATTACAGGCGCATGGCACCATACCCAGGTAATTTTTGTATTTTTAGTAGAGACAGGAAATGGGGTTTCAGTGTTGGCCAGGCTGGTCTCAAACTCCTAACCTCAAGTAATCCACCCACATAGGCTTCCAAAGTGCTGGGATTACAGGTGTGAGTCGCCATGCCCAGCCAAGGGCATATGTTCTTAATATGTCCTATAAACTGTTTCAAAGGCTCATTTTATCCCTCTATCCTATTTGCTCATTTTATCTTTCTAACACTCTTAGGAGGTAGGAACCATTATTTTTCCAGTGTTACAGGTGAGGAAATTAAAAACCAGCGAGCTTGAGTAATTGCCCTAGGTTACACAGCTGCTGTAGGACAACATTAGCATTTAAAGTAGGTGGCTTGCCTCTCTCAGCTGTGCTCTTAACCACTACTCTGTATTTATTATTTTGCTTCATACAAAACAATGTTTATAATGGAATGTGGACTGGCATGTTTGCATGCAGATGGGATGCAAGACACCGTGGGAGTAGGGCGTTGAGATTATATTTCAAAATGATATAGTATCTGCATCCCTAAAAGTGCATTTTTCTAAGTTACTTTTGCTATTTATTCTTCAAAGTTTATCTGGAGAATACAAAATAATGCTTCAAGCCAGTCACAAACTATCACTTATTGTACAATTCTATCTATATGAAATGTTCAGAATAGTTAAATCTATAGAGGCAGAAAAGTTAGTAGTTGTTCAGGGCTGGTGCGGGGGGGTGGGTGTGAGGATAGGAAGGTGATAGCTAGAGTCTGGAGTTTCTTGCTGGGCATGGTGGTTCATGCCTTAATCCCTGCACTTTAGGAGGCCGTGGCAAGTGAATCACCTGAGGTCAGGAGTTTGAGACCAGTCTGACCAACATGGTGAAACCCCATCTCCATTTAAAATACAAAAAATTGGACTGGGCACGGTGGTTCATGCCTGTAATCCCAGCACTTTGGGATGCTGAAGCAGGTGGGTCATTTGAGGTCAGGAGTTCGAGACCAGCATGGCCAACATGGTGAAACCCCATCTCTACTAAAAATACAAAAATTAGCCGGGTGGTAGTGACACGTGCCTGTAATTCCAGCTACTCAGGAGGTTGAGGCAGGAGAATCGCTGGAGCCTGGGAGGCAGAGGTTGTGGTGAGCCGAGATAGGACCACTGCACTCCAGTCTGTGCAAGAGAGTGAGATCCCGTCCCAAACAAACAAAAAAAAAAAACCCCAACCGAAACTCCAGACTTCATTTGGATTTATTATTCCACTAATTCCCTTTTCTTGTTGGAGGTCCCAATCCAACATTGCATACTCACCACATTTAGTCACCATGCCCCCTTTGACTCCTCTGCGGTCTGTGACAGTTTTTAGGGCTTTCCTTGTTTTCATGCCCCTGACAGTTTGAGTACATCTAGTATTTTGTAGAATATCTCTCCATTTGAGCTTATCTGATGTTTTTATCATGAGTAGGATGGTGTTATGAGTTTGGGGAAGATTATCACAGTGGCCTTCTTGTCACGTTCTACCAGGCTGCATGAGATCCACATAACTACCACTGGTACTGTCAACATTCATCACTTGGTCAAGTGATGTCTTTCAGGTTTCTCCACTTCAATGTTATTATTTTGCCCTTTCTATGTTATTTGGAAGCAAGTCACTAAGTTCAGACCATGCCCAAATAATTTTTAAATGTGAAAATTAAAATTATTCCTATTTTATTTATTTCAAACATAATATTCATTTGTAAGATTTTCTAAGTTTATTAAAATTGACGGGGATTCTCTTCTCCTTTAGTCTATAATACTTAACTTAAAATTTTTGGATTCTAATGCTTTGAAAATATATATATATATTTTTATTATAATTATAAGATAATGTGACTGCTGCTTTCCAAGAGGTGAAATGTAAATTTAAACAATTATGTTTTTTATTTTAAAATGGCTCTTACTGGGAAAACACTTTGAAAGTATATCAAACTTTACTAAAACCAAAGGAAAATAAAGGAGAGTATTTCTTACAATCTTGGAAGGTGGCCCTCGGCCACCTTGAATCAAGCCACCTTTGCTGCCTTAGTTTCCCCATTGATCAGCCATTCTGGGGCTCATGGATAAAGTTGTTGAAACAGTCATGAGAACTGGATTCTAGTTTTCCACCGGAACTAGTTGATGAAACTTTGACCCAGTTGAGCAGTCTCTGAACTGTTTCCTAAATAATTAATTGAAAATTATGTTTTTCCTGCATCACACAGGCTTATTGTTGACATTCAAACTGTAAAATACCATTCAAATGTAATATGTTCCTCTTAGAGTCACACTTCAAGTCACAGAGGCAGTAAAGATTAGTCAATCCTTGGTGTGTATGGTGAGTAGGCAATACAGTAATGATGGTAACATAACAGCTAACAGTCATAAAATTTTCTCTCTGACAGACACTATTCTGAAAGTTTTACCTGCAAATTCTCATATAATCCTTCTGGCAACCTCCTAAGTTAGATATTATTGTATCTCTATTTTACAGTTGAAGAATCTGAGTCAGAGTGCTTAAATAAATGACACAGTGAGGAAGTGGCAGAATCAGGCCTTTCCATCTATGCTTTCAGCCTGTGGTAGAGATATGTAATGGTCACCAAATACCCATGTGTTCCCTTTAATTTCACAGACTCCCTTGTAATTAAACTGTGGCCTTGGAACTAGTTCTGGCCAGTGGACTGAAAGTACAAGTGATGCGGATCACTTCCAGTTTGAAGCATAGAAGAATGATTAGGATTCTTCATACATTTTCCTTTTCCCTGCTATAGGCCTCAGGTTAAAATAATGATGTTAATTATGAGAGCGTGGGTCACTTGATAGCAAGCTGCCTTGGGGAGCTGCTGGACCTGCAGTGGACCTTGCATGAAAAAGGAATGTACTTTCATGTGATCAGCCACTTCGGTTTCACATTTGTTGGTAGTTGAAGTATAGCCTATCTTATCCTGATGATTATCCTACTTGTTGAAGTAGATGTATTCATTTTTGCATCTAGAAATTATAAATTTTAACTTGGAATTTGAAATCCAATATTAACAATTAGACAATTGTCCTCTAACATGCTTCCTCCTAAAAATCTTCCTTTCAGAATTACTTTATGTAATTTGCAATTCTCCCCTTCACTTACTTTCTCTACCCATCAGCCTAAGATGTATTTTCCATACATGTAATGTTCCTAACTCTTACCCACTTAATTGTGTGTTTCTGTATGTAGCATGTGTGTGTATTCATGGGAGGGGAGGTGGGGGAAAGGAAGAAAAGTTTACTCAAAACAGTCTTTACTGCTTTTCAGATGTATACCATCCTTTTAAATATGCAGATAGACAAAGTTTAGAAAAGAATTTTTTTCAACGAAATGGCGCAAAATTGATATTTAAAATTGTGTTTGTAAATTTGTTTTCCAATCTTGACATTGGAACATTCATTGGCTGATGTATTGTGATTGTTCTTTCTGCTGTGCTCTCTCAGAACTGAGCTTGAATAACAGTGTGGGTCAATATTCTCTTTCCAAGAATATTCTGGGAAAAAAAATTGAACTAATAAAAACAGACCCAAGCAGTAGTAGAAATAAATGTGATTTTAGGGAAATGATGCTGCTGATGCCAGCCTCCCCATCTCAATTATCTAAATCAGACAAAAATCTACTAAGCCTTGGGCTCCTCAGCAACAAAGCACTGTCTATTTAGGAAGGAGAATAGCAGCTTGTGGTGAGACAACACTGCAGAGGATGTCCCCTCAGCCTCTGAGACATTCTGATGCGGGACAGAGCACCAGTGATGTGCCTAGGGAAGATTGTGAGAGTGTGTGTGTGTGTGTGTGTGTGTGTGTGTGTGTGTGTGTATTAATATCAGTCAATGCTGATATTTTAAAACATCATCACTGGATTATATCTTCTCTGCTTTCTCTGTTGTCCTTTCAGAAATCCTACTGGATAGATGTTGTATGTCTTAAGTTGATATCTAATTTTCTTATCCTGTCTCTAGTTTCTTTCTCTTTGTAAACTTCCCATCTCACCTGAGGTTGGGAAGGGGTAGTTGCCTTGATGTGTGGGATGGAAGAAAGAGACTGAGGTTCTAACTGCAATCAGTAAAGATTTTCACCCATCTCTCTCATTTCAGCCCCTGTCTCACCTCCAAACCCTGAGCCTCAAACCGTCATTCAGTCTGGCTCACTTCTGTCCGTATCTCCCCTGCACACTCTCAGGTCGTAGCTTTCTCCATTCTGTAAAATTTGGCTTCTTCTACAAATTTGACAAAATTGTTTTGACATATCATGTTTTTAATTGTCTCCTGTTCTATTCCCTTTATCCTGTGAGTTTAGAACTTTCCTATGTGTTTTAATTTCATTTACTGTCAGTGAAGTTTCAGGGGAGAGAAGGAATAAAGACACACATATTTAGCCGTGAATTAAATCAGACTCTCCCTGTGACATGTTGATAAAAGTAACAGCTCTGCAAGGTATTTATTAGTAGGCTCATCTTACAGATAAAGATACTGAGTCTCAGAGAGCTTCAGTAAATTGCCTAAAAGCTCACTGTTAAGGATCAGAGCTGGGATTCAAATCCATATGTGACTGAATCCAAAACCCCTGCTCTTCACCAGAGCAGATCTTCCTGCACTGGCCACTAGGGCAGGGTCAGAGGACCTCCCGGGGATGGTTCTAAGAAGATGGTTCATAGCAAACAAGGTTCAGACCAACCCTCAGGTCTCTTCCAACCAGGTTGTAATAATTGGCTTTGCTTTGTTTGATAATTACAGATGATTTCCAACAAGGAGTCTATAATTAAAATATTCATGGTGTAAAAATAACACGCTTTAGGGAAAAATGTAGAATTGATGGGTCACAGGGATTTTTTTAAACAAAGAAAATTGATGCAATATTATTTTAGCCTAAGTGCAAAATAGTGCTCAATTCAAACTCTAGGGGAGGGGCATAAACAGAAAAACTAGCTTAGTAACCCAGAGCACCTAATTATACTTTTGGCTACCGATCCAATCAGCTCATGGCACACCCACAAAGAGGAAACCCTATGTTTAGGTGGCTCCTTGGTGAAGCTTCCACATAAATGCTCTGTGTCAAGGAGCCTCCTGATGCACAGCATTTGGCCTAACCCACTCAAGGAGTGAGGTATGTGCCATTGTTTATTTTAAGATTTCCTTTGGATGCGCTATTTGCACATGGGATCATCTTGCCTACATTAAACTGACATAATATAAAATGTAAGATGTGATATCTGATATATCCCAGGAAAAACAGAGCTGGTAACAGAAATTGGTGGTCATAGAGACTCCAGCAGTGACAGGCTGACTACTGCCTACTTCAGAAGAGGCACACACTGCACGGGAACCATAATCCCTTCCCGAAGGCCAACGGGTTTGGGAGAGGTAGCTAGGCACCAGCCGAGACCACACCCTCTTCCCCACCTGCTGTGAGGAGCTGGTTTGGCTGGAGCAAAATGCTTGAGGGATGTCTCCTAATCCTTGAGACCCATCAGGGTCCCTGTTGAGCCTCCTTTTCTCACAGCCATTATCTCCCAAATTAATGGCAGTGTTTCCACAGTTCAGCAATTGCCTTGATATAGTTTCCCAGGCTCCGGGGACATATTTTGTGCCACAGCCATCCTATATCTCCAGGGTGGGGTCAGACCTCACAGGGAGTCTCTGGGTCTGAGCAGGCAAACCAGTCCAGATTCATTGCCTTGGGGTGGGGCTAGGCCCAGCCTGGTATTGAAGTTATGCCAGACAGGTGTTTTTAATCACATTTTTTTCTCTAAGTCAACTGCAAAATAAATTCATAATAAATAAATGTGGTCTCATCTAGAGAGCTCTGGGAGACCTAGAAAAACAGATGATTAAAAGAGAACAATTGAGTTGTTGCTCCAGAAAGGGCAACAATTTGGAGAGGAAGTATAGTTAGTAGACCTGGCTTTGGAATCTGGCTCTGCCACTTCCCAGCTGTGGATGAAGTCTTATCTTCTTAAAACAGGCGTCTTCTTCTATGTAAAATAAGGGTACAAATAAAACCTCATAACATTGCTGTGAGGATTTACAAAATGCCTGTAAAGTCCTAGATTAGAGTCAGCAAAAGGAAAATTATAGATAAAATAAATATTATTTAAAGACTCTTTTTCTTTTCTCTCAGATCTTTATCTTGTATATCAACTCAATATTTAGAGAACTAAGGAATATTTCATTTTGACTTCTTTAAGCAGAAAAGAAAAAAGAATTTGGGGACCAAAGTAACTATCTTTAAATATTTGAAAGACTGAAAAGCAAAATAAATAAATAAACAAGTAAATAACTATGGGTCTTATTCTATTTTTTTCTGGTGGTAGCTTCAGTCTAATATTTATTGTTTCCCCTTAAAAATACTACTTAATTAGCTTTGCGAAGTGACAATGTTATAGGCAATGAGGTTTATCAGAGGCGCAATTATTGCTAAATGAAAACTTTTCCCAATACCCTGCCATGACGACTTGAAATATAGTTGGCATTGGCAATTTTTGACGGTCTCTATAGAGACTGAAAAAAAAATACAATTTAATTCCCCCATTTTCATTCCCGTTGCTTAACTATCCATTTTTCCTTTTTCTTCTTCCTCTCTCCCTTTTCTCTTCCCTTGTATCTCTCCTTTCTCTTTACCATTTTCTTTTTTTCCATTGTCTTTCTTACCTCTCTTTCACTTTCACTTCTTCTCTCATTTTCCTTCCTGTATCTTTTTCTTAAGAAAACCAAATTGTGGAGTACATAGTGTAAGCAAAAAAAACTCACATGTATAGTTTGCATAGCTACTATATATTATCAGTTTCAAAAACAAAGAACTCTCCTTTTCTCTGATGTTATGCTTTAATCTGAGAGGCAATATTTACAGAGTGTTCAGTGGTCTGAAGGAAGTAAAATATAACACAAAGATCTTCTAGGTATATACAGTATAAGCTTTTACTTGACTACATTCAGATGTTATCAAGAGCAAGTTTATCAATAACTTGCTGTTATATCAAAATTGGAAAATGAAAATTAAGAAAAAACAGAAAAGTAGCATCTGGATTTTCAAGAAAATTGCAATACATTTGGAAGTGGAAGCTGAACACATGAGAAGAGAACAATTAAGCCCATATGTATTTGTGTTAAATTTGGGGAGCACTCAAATAATAGAAGACATTCACAGCTAGCTCAAAAGTTAAGACTTTCCTTTTATTATTTTTATTGTGTACTATGTGTTAATAAGAAAACATAAACTGGGAAAATAAAACCAAAATAAAATTACCCAAATACACCTAGTTAATTTCTGAATGAATAGCTTTATCTTTATCTTTAGCTCTTCAATGTACATGCTATTTTATAAATACACTGCTCTTCCAACAGGATCCTCAATATTTTTCTGTATCAATAAATATGGAATAAAAACCTTTCCAGGCCTATAGGTGATCAGAAAAGGAAGAAAAGATATGGGGCAGCATGATCAGCACGGCCCGATGGTGGGTGAGCTTATGCTGCTACTTGAAGAATGTGCAGAATTTAGAATACCAGATAGGAGATGAGAGTCTCCCAGAAGAACAGCAACATGGAAAACTGCAAGAAAGGAAAAGAGCATGGGTCAGACACGGCCCATTGGGTGGACCAGTGTGGCTTCCTGTGGATAAGTGGGGAAAGGCAGAGAGAAGGATAGACCTAGGCAAAGAGAAGCTTTAGAGCACCTGTTCATTATCAAGAAGAAATGAATTTGAATGGCAGTCCACAGTGAAATACAGATGACTCTCCACATAAAGAGAATTGTTACAAATTATCCACAGTAGTGAATGAGAAACTGGAATTCCCCTCTAGAGAGCTTCAAAAACGACAGATGTGGTGGGCACGGTGGCTCACACCTGTAATCCCAGCACTTTGGGAGGCCAAGGCAGGTAGATCACAAGGTCAGGAGTTTAAGACCAGCCTGGCAAAGATGGTGAAACTCTGTCTCTACTAAAAATACAAATGTTAGCCTGGCATGGTGTTGAGTGCCTGTAATCCCAGCTACTGGGGAGTTTGAGGCAAAGAATTGATTGAACCTGAGAGGCAGAGGTTGCAGTGAGCTGAGATCATGCTACAGCACTCCAGCCTAGGTGACAGAGTAAGACTGTCTCAAAAAAAAAAAAAATTACAGATGTCTGAGCTCAAATAAGGATCTATTGTAGATACTTGCAATACATTTGCCTTATCTTAGCTCATCTTAGTAGTAGACAATTTAACAATATTTCTGGCTTACTGTTTTCCAAACTGTGGGGACAATAGTCAGTTATGACATTAGTGAGTCATGATCAGCAGTTTAAAAAAGAAATTTGAATAAAGCATAAAGAAGTTAAACATCAGAATATGCTGGCACTGTTAACATTCTCAAGAGCTTATTTGCGTAAATGAGGATTTTCAATCTTGAGCCAATTAAAGTAACAAAAACACATAGCTGCAGCATTAAATAAAGTATTTCCTAATTTTTAGTTTGGTATTGTTTGTTTTTGATTTGTTTCCATTTTGTGTTTACAGATTAATAAAACATAAATATTTACATTATACATTGCTTTTACCCGATCATAGGTAATAAAGATAAGAATTGTTTCATGAAATTTCATGTTCTTATTATGTGAATGTATATGTACTAGTTGCAAAGTAAGATGTATTTCTTACTGAGGACAATGGGGAAAAAAGTTTGGAAAAATTACTGAGAACTTTACTTAAAAACAATTTATTAATCTGGCAAGAGGTCTATTTCGTTGATCTTTTCAAAACACTAGCTCCTGAATTTATTGATTTTTTGAAGGGTTTTTTTGTGTCTCTGTCTCCTTTGGTTCTGCTCTGATCTTAGTTATTTCTTATCTTCTGCTAGCTTTTGAGTTTTTTTGATCTTGCCCCTCTAGCTCTTTCAATTTTGATGATAGGGTATTGATTTTAGACTTTTTGCTCCTCATGTGGCCATTTATTGCTATAAATTTTCCTCTAGACACTGCTTTAAATGTGTGCCCAATATTCTGATATGTTGTGTCTTTAAAAATAGACAGATCACTAGCCAGATTAATAAAAAAGAAAAGAGAGAAGAATCAAATAGATGCAATAAAAGACAATAAAAGGGATATCACTACCGATTCCACAGAAATACAAACTACCATCAGAGGTTACTACAAACAACTCTATGCACATAAACCAGTAAACCTAGAAGGAATGGATAAATTCCTGGACACTTGCACCCTCCCAAGCCTAAACCAGGAAGAAGTTGAAACTTTGAACAGACCAGTAAAAAGGGCTGAAGTTGAGGCAGCAATTAATAGCCTACCAACCAAAAAAAGTCCAGATCCAGACAGATACAGAGTTGAATTCTACCAGATGCACAAAGAGGAGCTGGTACCATTCCTTCTGAAACTATTCCAAACAATACAAAAAGACAGAATCTTTCCCAAATCATTTTATGAGACCAACATCATTCTGATACCAAAACTCAGCAGAGACTCAACAACAACAACAAAAACTTCAGACCAATATCCATGATGAACATAGATGCAAAAATCTTCAATAAAATACTGACAAACTGATTGCAACAGCACATCAAAAAGCTTGTCCATCACGATCAAGTAGACTTCATCCCAGGAATGCAAGGCTCGTTCAATATACACAAGTCTATAAATGTAATTCACCACATAAACAGAACTAAAGACAAAAACCACACGATTATCTCAACAGATGCAGAGAAGGCCTTCAACAAAATTCAACAGCACTTTATGCTAAAAACTCTCAATAAACTAGGCATTGAAGGAACATATCTCAAAATAATAAAAGGTATTTATGACAAACTTACTGCCAATATCATACTGAATGGGCAAAAACTGGAAGCATTCCCTTTGAAATCCGGCACCAGACAAGGATGCCCTCTCTCACTACTCCTATTCAATATTGTATTGGAAGTTCTAGCCAGAGTAATTAGGCAAGAAAAAAAAGATTAAAAGTATTCAATTAGGAAAGGAGGAAGTCAAATTGTCCCTATTTGCAGATGACATGATTGTATATTTAGAAAACCCTATCATCTCAGACCAAAATCTCCTGAAACTGATAAGCAACTTCAGCAAAGTCTCAGGATACAAAATCAATGTGCAGAAATCACACATTTCTATACACCAATAATAAACTAACAGAGAGCCAAATCATGAGCAAACTCCCATTCACAATTGCTACAAAGAGAATAAAATACTTAGGAATACAACTATCAAAGGATGTAAAGGACCTCTTCAAGGAGAACTACAGACCACTGCTCAAGGAAATAGGAGAGGACACAAACAGATGGAGAAACATTCCATGCTCATGGTTAGGAAGAATCAATATCATGAAAATGGCCATACTGCCCAAAGTTATCTATAGATTCAATGCTATCCCCATCAAGCTACCAATGACCTTCTTCACAGAACTGGAAAAAACCACCTTAAAATTCATATGGAACCAAAAGAGAGCCCTCATACCCAAGAAAATCCTAAGCAAAAAGAACAAAGCCAGAGGCATCATGCTGCCTGATTTCAAACTATACTACAAGGCTACAGTAATCAAAACAACATGGTACTGGTACCAAAACAGAGATATAGACCAATGGAACAGAACAGAGGCCTCAGAGGCAACATCACACATCTACAACCATCTGATCTTTGACAAGCCTGACAGAAACAAGCAATGGGGAAAGGATTTCCTGTTTAATAAATAGTGTTGGGAAAACTGGCTAGCAGTGTGCGGAAAGAAGAAACTGGACCCCTTCCTGACACCTTACACTAAAAGTACCTCCAGATGGATTAAAGACTTAAACATAAGACCTAACACCATAAAAACCCTAGAAGAAAATCTAGGCAAAACCATTCAGGACATAGGCATAGGCAGGGACTTCATGACTAAAACACCAGAAGCATTGGCAGCAAAAGCCAAAATAGAAAAAATGGGATCTAATTAAACTGCAGAGCTTCTGCACAGCAAAAGAAACAATCATTAGAGTGAACCAGCAATCAACAGAATGGGAAAAAAGTTTTGCAATCTACCCATCTTACAAAGGTCTCATAACCAGAATCTACAAAGAACTAAAACAGATTTACAAGAAAAAAACCAACAAACCCATCCAAATGTGGGCGAAGGATATGAACAGACACTTTTCAAAAGAAGACATATATGAGGCCCATAAACATATGAAAAAATGCTCATCATCCGTGGTCATTAGAGAAATGCCAACCAAAACCACATTGAGATACCACCTCAAGCCAGTTAGAATGGCAATCATTAAAAAATCTGGAGACAGATGCTGGATAGGATGTGGAGAAATAGGAACACTTTTACACTGTTGGTGGGAGTATAAACTAGTTCAACCATTGTGGAAGACAGTATGTTGCTTCCTCAAGGATCTAGAAATAGAAATTCCATTTGACCCAGCAATCCCATTACTGGGTATATACCCAAAGGATTATAAACTGTTTTATTATAAAGACACGTACACACGTATGTTCCTAGTGGCACTGTTTACAATAGCAAAGACCTGGAACCAACCCAAATGTCCATTGATATTAGACTGGACAAGGAAAATGTGGCACATATACACCATGGAATACTATGCAGCCATAAAAAATGATGAGTTCATGTCCTTTGTAGAGACATGGATGAATCTGGAAACCATCATTCTCAGCAAACTGACACAAGAACAGAAAATCAAACACAGCATGTTCTTACAGGCAGGTGTCGAACAATGAGAACACAGGGATACAGAGAAGGGAGCATCACGCACTGGGGTCTGTTGTGCGGGCCAAGTGAGGGACGGGGGTGGGGTGGGGAGGTCGAGGAGGGATAACGTGGAGAGAAATGCCAGATGCAGGTTACGCGGGGGATGCAGGCAGCAAACCACATTGCCGTGTGTGTACCTATACAACAATCCTGCATGATCTGCACATGTACCCCGGAACCTAAAGTACAATAGAAAGAAAGAAAGAGAGAAAGAAAGAAGGAAAGAAAGAAAGAAAGAAAGAAAGAAAGAGAGAGAGAGAGAGAGAGAGAGAGAGAGAGNAGAGGGAGGGAGGGAAGGAGGGAGGGAGGGGGGGGAGGGAGGGAAGGAAAGAAGGAAGGAAGGAAGGAAGGAAGGAAGGAAGGAAGGAAGGAAGGAAGGAGGGAAGGGAGGAAGGAAAGAAAGAGAGAAACAAGTTACATAATTCATGCATATTCTGCTTAGTTTCTGAATTTGTTGAGACTCCTTTGGTTAATAAATAACAGGAAAAACAACTTGTACTATGAAAATAAAAATGAAGAGAGATTACTTTGAAGGCTATAAGGTACCTCCCAGAACCAAAGCCTTTTGGATGCAACTGTGCCTCACTGGAGAGTGGAGCTCATAACTGAATGGTTGCAAGGAAGCTCAGCCCTCTTCTACCTCCTCCCATCTCTGCTTCCCTGGAAGGCCTGTTCCTTCTTCCGGTGCAGGCTGGCTTTTTGGGTCCTCAGTGTCCACAGTGAAGCCCAGGTCTACATGCTTCATGTTACCGTTTTTAGGACCTAGAAAGTTTTTTTCCTCTATCTTCCTCTTAATTTCATTACTCAGTCCCCATCTCCCAGTGAGGAAAGAAAACTTGTTTGGGTCAGTTCAAGTCAGGTGTACTGTTGGTCCAGTCAACTGTGGGCTGCAGAGAAGAGGGATAGAGTAATGGAGCCCTGATGGGATCTAGAATTCTACTCCAAAGAAGGAGAACCGGTGAGAGCTGGGCAGATATTCCAAATGGCCCCTGGTGCATGTTCAAAACTCTTTTTTTCTAGAAACTAGTGAATTCTTATTTGTTGAGTCAAAGAAATCAATATTCTGCATGTGCCCAAAATGACTTTGAGTATTAAATTCAAAGAGATACTTTTTCTCAATAAAAAAAAAAAATAGATGAATACACTGTGGTGTGCAGGCAGTTGAAGAACCTCTTAGAAATGTCACATTTCTTTCTGCAATATTCTGAGCTGGAAACAGAAATGCAGGGAGAGAAACAAAACAAGCCCAACACCAATAAATATGTAATGTGAAGTGATCAGCAACAAGAAGGATCAAGACTATTTGACAACCAAACACCAAAGAGACGTGACCTTAGGCATACCTTGGAACATAAAAATCTTGCTTTGCAGGGTGGCTTTATTTTCTGTGTTAAATCCAATCAAATTGTTTGCAGTATTGTGTGGCTTGGGTGTGGTGGTAGAAGCCTGGGGTGAGTCACAACGATGACCAATTGTGGTTTCTTTTTCTCTATAGTGAAGAAATGTGGTTTGTTCAGCATATCATCCCAGTCTAAATGCCTTCTGGATAGGTTACAGGAAATACCTATTAATGGACAAAAGACAGGCTGAGGGAGAAAATGAAGACTAGGCCTGGATTTAGATGACAATTTTTTTTGGCAAGAGGAGGTAGGTTAGGATATATAGAAAGGATAAGATAATTGATTCAAAATCTTCTGTATAACAAAAATATAGGAATTCTTACAATAAAAGTTGATTCCCATGAATGACTGTGTCTGGATACATTCCAGAGAGAAATAACACATTAAAATATTAATCTAGCTTTGGTAAGTATTTGAAGCAAGCAGTTGGCTATAGAGATATTTGGGCTGCTAAAATTTCTATATAGAAAATTAACCCCATAAGACGGTGTTTGTGAGTGGGAGAAAAATGAAAGTTAATGGAAAGCGGTAAGAGTTCAAAAATATAACTTGATTTCCAGAGATATACTTGCTTGTCTGAAAATGTAATTTTGTAGACCGGGTGCAGTGGCTCACACCTGTAATCCCAGCACTTTGGGAGGCTGGTGGGTCACTGAGGTCAGGAGTTCAAGACCAGCATGATCAACATGGTGAAACCTCATCTCTACTAAAAATACAAAAATTAGCTGGGTGTGGTGGTGGGCGCCTGTAGTATCAGCTACTTGGGGGTCTGAGGCAGAAGAATCACTTGAGCCCAGGAGGTGGAGGCTGCAGTGAGCCGAGATCATACAATTGCATTCCAGCCTGGGCAACAGAGTGAGACTCTGTCTAAAAAAAAAAAAAAAATGTAATTTTGTGACTCAGTTTTCTGTGTTGCCTCCAGGTCCGAGGGGCCATGATGAACTTGCACCTATCTCAGGACAGGAACACAGTAGTACTTTGGGTTTAGTAAGTTCATTACCATGCACACATCATTCCAAATTTGGTTTCTTGTTGTGTAACAAATGTCAAAGTTATTTCAAATAACCAGCCACTCTATCAGCACATACACAAAAGAAATAAACCAAAAAAAAGAAGAAAGAAAATGAAAAATGGAAGAAGTCCCCATTATTGGGAATGAGCACATCAGCATGAATTCTGGCTGCCAGCTCACGTATGTGGGTCTGGATTAGAGCTTTCCTGCTCAGCTATGGCTCATTTTATGATCTAGAGAATGTCTGGAATGTGGGTTGAATGGCAACAGATCTGGAACATTCATTGACTAGACAGGGGGTTGCTTCTAACTGGGGATCCAATAAAAAATGCTTTGCCTTTGTCCAAAGAACATTCAGAGGTTTTGAAATTTTTAACTATTAATAATAAATTCAATTTAATAATTGCAACCAGCATTTATTGAACAATTATCATACATGGGGCAGTATGTCAGGTGCTTTAATACACTGCCTTATTCCATTGTCGGAATAACCCTAGGATGTGGGTATTCAGCTATATCATCCACAGGTAGCAGGTAAGAGAACTGATACACAGAGTGATTAAGTAATTTGCTTGAGGTATGCGGTCCATAAGTGGCAGGGCTGGGATTTAAACACAGCTGTGTGGATCTAAAACTCTTAGGCTTTACCCACTATGTTGTATTGCCAAAATATGGCAGTCTCCAGCAAATGTGATGTGATATTTACTTGCGTGTGTTTCTTTCTTTCTTTTTTATTTAAATTTTTTTTTTAAAAAAGACGAGGTTTCTCCATGTTGGTCAGGCTGGTCTTGAACTCCCGACCTCAAGTGATCTGCCCACCTTGGCCTCCCAAAGTGCTGGGATTACAGGCATGAGCCACAGCACCCAGCCTCTTTTTTTTTTTTTTTGAGATGGAGTTTCACTCTGTCACCCAGGCTGGAGTGCAGTGGTGTGTTCTCGGCTCACTGCAACCTCTGCCTCTCCAGTTCAAGCGATTCATTGCCTCAGCCTCCTGAGTAGCTGGGATTACAGGCACGCGCACCAGTCCCGGCTAATTTTTTATTTTTAGTAGAAATGGGGTTTCATCATGTTGGTCAGGCTGGTCTTGAACTCCTGACCTCGTGATCTGCCTGCCTCTGCTGCCCGCCTCAGACCTCCCCAAACACTGGGATTACAGGCATGAGCCACCACGCCTGGCCTTACCTGGGTATTTCTTTGACTTTACTTCTTTTTAGGAATACTGTTTCAAGTATATATTTATATGCAAATTGATTCCTAGGTAGAACAGCCCATTAGTGGAGCAGTCAGAACACACACAATATTTATGGATTAAATTCTCTATCTTCTATAGGTACAGTATGAGGTGCCCCAAAATTATTACAATAATAACACCAAAGATCTCTGATCACAGATCACATAACAGATATAATGAAAAAAGGTTGCAAGAATTACCAAAATGTGGCACAGAGACATGAAGTGAACACACGCTGTGATGCTATTGACATGCTCGAGGCATGGTTGCCACAAGCCTTCATTTTGTAAAAAACATAGTATCTGTGAAGTGCTCTAAAGCAAGAGCAATAAAATGAGGTATTCCTGTATTTACTTGTCTGTCTCTTCTAATTGTAAAGTTCTTTACTGTAAGACATCTCCAGTACTTCCCCATAGCAAGCATCTGTTACTGAGTAAATAAAGGAATAAATGATTACCTATGTACAGACAATAATGTAGCAAAAGCTATTTATTTATTTATTTTTAGTTTATTTATTTTTTCCTTGAGACAGAGTCTCACTCTGTCACCCAGGCTGGAGTGCAGTGGTGCGATCTTGGCTTACTGCAACCTTCACCTCCCGGGTTCAAGGGATACTCGTGTCTCAGCCTCCCAAGTAGCTGGGATTACAGGCGCATGCCACCACAGCCAGTTTTTTGTATTTTTAGTAGAGACAGGGTTTCACCATGTTTCCCAGGCTGGTCACGAATGCCTGAGCTCAGGCAATCTGCCTGTCTTGGCCTCCCAAAGTGCTAGGATTACAGGTGTGAGCCACCACGCCCCGGACCCCAAAGCTATCTATATTTAAAAGGAGCTTCCCCAAATTAGTAAATGCTGGTCAATGATATCAAAGTTCCAATAATTCTTCACTGGCTACAAGAGAAAGTGAAGCATTAGGGGCTTCAACTTCTTTGAAATTCTTCTTTTACTCATAATCATTAATGCATTGTTTAGCAATTGTTCTGCTTATGTGAGTTCTGACTCTTAAACTAGGCCTAAACTGTCAGTCCCCAGAGGGCAGGAAATGCATCATTTTAGTCTCTAAACCTACCTTCTACTCGTCCTTTCACAGCGCTTTACATATGATGTCTCAAGAAATACATAACTGATTTGAACTCAATTTTTTTTATTGCATTTTAGGTTTTGGGGTACGTGTGAAGAACATGCAAGATTGTTGCATAGGTACCCACACGGCAGTGTGATTTGCTGCCTTCCTTCCCATCACCTATATCTGACATTTGTCCACATGCTCTCTCTCCCCAACTCTGCACCCCATCGCTGTCCCTCCCCTATTCCCCCTCACACACAGACCCCAGTGTGTGATGTTCCCCTCCCTGTGTCCATGTGCTCTCATTGTTCATTACCCACCTATGAGTGAGAACATGCGGTGTTTGATTTTCTGTTCTTGTGTCAGTTTGCTGTGAAAGATGGTTTCCAGGTTCATCCATGTCCCTACAAAGGACAGGAACTCGTTTTTGATGGCTGTAAACTCAATTTTTAAAAACTTTGCTGGAAAATATCTCAAACTTTAATGTCACCAAGTCAGTGGAAACCATTCCAGAGTTTGAATAAAGTACTTCAGGGATCTAAAATCTTGAATCTGGGACATTCAGGCTCCCTAGTAAAAAAATCATTGTAGTTCTTGGGGTGGAGGCCAGGAAGGAGGAGCTGCCTGTCACCTCACCGCTACAGCTTTTGTGTTTGTTTAAACTGCTGTAGTGGTGTGGTCACCATCATAAGAATACCTTGTTTTCAGATTTATGGCATACTTTTCCTCGTTTCTGAATGTAACTGATACCAACAATCATTTTCTTTTTCCTGAGTGGACATAGTCCCGATATCTAAGTTGTTTCATTTTTATGTATAAATTCCTGCAGTGCTGCTTGTTTGTTGAAATACTAGATACACAGTAAGTAGAATTTAAGAGGAAATGCATTTCAATCCTCTTCTTCCCCCTACCCCCTCCCTCAAAATTAAGAATGCTGCTAGCCTACCCTTTGGGGAAGAAGTCAGAATTCCTAAAATGAGGAGATAGAGAGGAAATCAGAATTCTATTCTGCCAGGCTCCATATAGCATAACAAATCTCTCCTTAAAATCTGCCTTCTGGCCAGGCGCGGTGGCTCATGCCTGTAATCCCAGCACTTTGGGAAGCTGCAGTGGGTGCATCAGTTGAGGTCAGGAGTTCAAGACCAGTCTGACCAACGTGGTGAAACCCCGTCTCTACTTAAAAATAAATAAATTAGCTACTAAATAAATTAGCTGGGTGTGGTGAAGCGCCTGTAGTCCCAGCTACTCAGGAGACTGAGGCAGGAGGCTGCAGTAGTGAGCCGAGATCGCACCACTGCACTCCAGCCTGGGCGAAAGAGCGACACCGAGACTCCAAAACAAACCAAAACAAATCTGCTTTCTCCCTCTTCAATTGTCTAAACCCCAATCCTGCAGACAGCTGTGACTCCAAGTCCCAAAATGGTGTTGCTATTGCAGGGTTACAAACAGGTTTTCTGTCAGGCCCAACGGTGAACCAGCAGCAACTGCAGACTGACAGTCTCTCACAAGAGCGTGTCCTAGTAGGGCTTGTTAAATTTCACTTCCAACCCCAAACCAGGAAGTGCTGTTTAAGATGAGCCCAAGACAAAAGCAATCTAGCTTCAGAAACAGAACCCGCCAGGCTGTAGAAAGACTATAACCGTTTAATAACGGTTTAAAATTGGGACTGTTCTTCGGTTTGCATTGGCATCTATGATCTCCTTCCCATAAAGTTTTATTAAAATTCAAAATTGCCAAAAAACAAAGTAAAATCATATAAAACATACCCAGGCGCGTGCACTCACTTAACACTCACACACAGACCAATTGTTTTAATGATCCGCTTCCTTATCTAGACAGTCCAGGCTTGAGTCAGATTTGAGTTGGTAAACTCAGCTAAAGCACGGCGGAATGTAAAAAGAGTATCTACTTCTCCGGATTCTTGGGAGGAAGGTCGAAGCGTAGACGGGCCACGCCCGGGTCCCGCTCTCTCGTTGCACAACTGCAAGATCGATCTGGGCATCGAAGGAGGAACGCTGTAACCTCCAACCCCTTTTTTCTGACCAACCGAGATCCGAGCAGTGCTGGGGCCGGGGAGGGTCACCCGTTGAGGACCGGGGCGGAGGGTGTTAAGTTACAGGGCAGGAGCCCGGGTCCCCCGCGGGCAGGAAGGGGAGGGCCCAACGGGGCGAGGGGAACCCCGGTGCGGGCCTGGGGTGGGGTCGGAAAAGCTGTCTCACCGCGCCCTCCCGGGCCCTCCGCTCCCTCCCTCCCTCCCTCGCTGGCCTCCCCGCCACTCTCCGCGGCGCCTTCCCGGAGGCAGCGCCCGCAGCGGCCTCGCCATGTCCCAGCCTGGCCAGAAGCCCGCAGCCTCACCGCGGCCCGGGCGCGCTGCTGCAGTTCGCCGCACCCAGGAGGTGAGTGGAGCTGCTGTCGGCGCCGCGGGGCTGGGAGACTGGGGACCGGGTCTCGGAGCTGTGGCCACCCTCCAGGGGCGTTGCCGGGCTGGCCGATCTGCCGCCCCCGGCGCCCCGGCGAGGCAGGGAGAGGGACAGGGAGAGGGCTCCTGGCTCGGCCGCTGCTGGGCAGGTGGCTGGAGGTGGCCGCGGCTTTCCGGCCGGCTCAAGAGCGCTGGGCGTGGCGTTGGCCGGGTATAGTGGGTGGGGGGCGCGTCGAGAAAAGTTGTCTGGTGAGACGTGGTGAATAAGGATGAGGATGAAAGGGGAATGAGGTTCACTCAGGACCCCCAAGTGAGTGGGGTGGTTTCACTAGACAGCGGGATCTAGTCTTCTAGGCTAGTGCCGGGCCGCAGGGCGCGGCTGCCTGGAGACGCCGAGCCTCTTCCCTACCCAGCCGTGAGCCAAATCGGGCGGGCGGGCGGGGCCGGGAGGGGCGCTGCGGGGCGGGGCCTGCGACTGGCCCCGGCCCCAAGGTTCTGCCCACCTGGAGACCCGGAGCCTAACCAGCCCCGAGCCAAATCGGGAGGGCGGGGCGGGGAGGGGCGCGGAGAGGCGAGGTCTACTACTGGCCCCGCCCCCAGGGTTCTGCCCACCTGGCAGCCTCTGGGTGAGCCGAGCTCACTGCCAGCCAAGTCCCGGCCAGGCATAGTGCGAGCCCGGCGCCCCCAGCACAGCACCCCGCGTCCTCACCGGGTCCCCCGCCGTGCGGATCGGAGCCAGCCGGTTGTCGCCATGGCATTCGCCAGCTGGTGGTACAAGACGGTAAATAGGAGCGGTTGTGCCTGGGCAAGACCGGGAAGGGAGGGTGTTGGAAGGGAGTGTGTTGGCTTTGCCCTTCTGGGCGTGTGGACGAAGCGTTGTCCGCGGTTTGGCGGAGAAGGGTTGAGGACCGGGTGCGAACTCCTCACAGACCGTCAGGTTAGGCTCCGGGAAAGGCCGGGGACTCACCCTCTTGTGGTATGTGCGAGCGCGCCCGAGCGTGCGCGGCGCGTGCACCTCTCTCGCCCCGGTACAGGTGGGATGGAACTGGAATTGTTGCTGGAAGAATTCCGTCTAGGAGGTGGATTCCTGAATGAACTCGGACGCAGCTCATACGAGCTTAGATCTAGGGTTTGTTTTTAACCCCTAAGTAAACCTCAAAACTTTTAGAGGGAGGTTGTTGGACTTGACATTTGCCAACGCGAAGGAGAGGCAGCTGCAATGTAAGTCAAGGAGAAAATCCCAAACACCAAGACGCAGAAGCAACTGAGATCTGAGACCAAGACCCTTGGACACAGCGTCGGAGGGATGGGAGAGAGAAAGCGAGGAAGTGAGAGAGGGAGGGAGAGAGACAGCGCGCACGACAGCGATCTGCTCTGCGCTTTATTGCTTTGGATGAGGGACGAGAACGTTCCATTTGTTTGGTGCATTGAATGTCTGTCCTACCAATTAGGTGTGATCCAGTCAAGCTGGCGCTTCTAGTGTTTTGGAACCAGGAAGAATGATTTAACATTAGATTGCTGTCCAAAAACAAAAAAAAAAACACACACACACACACACAAAAGTTTTCTTGACAGTGAAAGCCAAAATGTTTATGTCCCATTGATTTATGGTGAGAATTTAAAAATTAGTTAGGTATATATGTCCCTTTCTCTCTTAGAATGTGGTGTTGGAAAAAGCAAAGATGTTGGAATCAGACACTCTTTGGAGCTAGAAATCGTATGTAAGAATCAAGAAACTGTTACTTATCAGACAATGGGCATTTATTGATCATCTGCTATGTGCCAGGCAGAATTATATCCACAAGTAGTGTTTTTAAAAATTATTTTTACTCTCCCTTTCTATATATATAGTATATATAATATATACTATATATGGAGATAGGCTATATATGTGTAGTGTGTATGTGTGTATATATATGTATATATACATATATATATGTATACACACACACTCACATACGATATACTATACAGGGTCTCTGTCACTATGTTGCCTAGGCTGGTCTAAAACTCCTGGTCTCAAGCAATCCTCCCACCTCAGCCTCCCAAAATGTTGGGATTACAGGTATGAGCCACTGCACTGGGCCTGCAAGTGCTTTTTAAAGCCTCTACATACATTGTGGAGAACAAAGACTTTTTCTCAAATGGAAATAAGTCAACCTTTTCAAACTGCTTTCACATCTGTAAAATAGAAATGATATGCACTATATAAGTACTGGTGAGGACTAATTAGATTCAAAATCAAGATGTCATATACATATACTTTTAAGAATTGGGAATTCCAATTTCCCTTGAGATATTTCTTCATGAATGTTTTCCAGTGCATTTCCTGGACCTTTAAATGTAGCATTTTATTGATGTGCTAAGAGAAAAAGTTTGCTTTGAGTCATTATTGTCCTAAGGTTCTTATCAAAATGAACTATGTACATTATCTGCAAATATGAGTAGCAGTAGTTCAGAGCTGACCTCAGACTTCTCCATCCACAGTAATGATTCTCTAAAGGAAACTGCTGGGTTACGTGGATGAAAGAAGTTTAAATCTATGCTTTTAACCTTGTTTTGTTTAGTCATAGTCTGATGTTTTTGCTAAAACCTCTCTTAGAATCCAATTTTGGTACTGTCATGAAAACTTTTTGCTAGTAGGAACTTCCTAGAACCAGCAACATGACAGTGATCAAGCTTTAACTTTTCCCAACAGAAATATAATGTGAGCCACATCTGCAGTTTTAGATTTCCAAGGAGCCACTTTAACAACCACAACATCATAAAGAGCAGGTGAAATTTGTGCTAATTGTTGTATTTTACTTAACCTACTATATCCCACATATTATTATTTCAACATGTAATCAGTCGATAAGCCATTAAGATATTTTACATTCTTTTTCATATTAATTCTTCAAAATCCGGTGTATATTAACATGAACAGCACATCTCAATTCATACTTGCCGCATTTCAAGAGTGTTCAGTAGCCACAAGTGGCTAGGGGCTATAATAATGGACAGCATAGCTCTAGACCATGGGCTCCTAAACTTTCTTTTTTTCCTTTGGTGATAGGTAGGTGGTCAGAGACAATTTTGAGAATCAAATGGAATTTATGGACTGCTTTCCCACAACAAAATACATACAAATGTACACAAAATGCAGTTTCAATATATCTTCAGGGAGTTCAGAGATTTCCAAAAGAACACCCATAAATCCCCCAAAGGTCCATGGAGCCAGTTTATATATATATATATATATATATATATATATATAAATAAAATACCTACATACATATATATGTATACACATACATAAATATATATAATCCAATATAAATACATGTGCATATTTTTATATAATACACACATTCATGTATAATACATATATAGACATATAGATTTATGTCTATATATGCCTACAGATATAAATACAGATGTCTGTATGTACACAGGCATGTATAATACATATATAGATATAGATTCATATGTGTATATATCTACACAGATGTCTGTATATACAGACATCTCAGAATACCTCAGGTAAATCCTATAATTAAAATATCTTTGTGAAATCCTTTAAGTACTGAAAAGGTTTATAAATGATCTGAATTTCAAAATTTAGGCAGAATAAAATAAAATAATTAACAGACATACCTAAGCTGTGTTTGTTTAACAGCATGCCACTTTAAAGCTAGTCAGTGACATCACAGTGTATATTTCCACATTGAATGCCATCAATCGTATTGACTTTATCTTCTGAAGAATTATGTGGTTATAGTACACACACACACACACACACACACACACACAACTTTGAAAGGCTAGATTTGAAGAACATCTTATGAGCAATGTAATGATCAAGCATGAAAGAAGGTAAATTTGGCACACACCAGTAATCACATTCCTGAATCACAAGTTGATTCTATGAGACTATGTTAATTAAAGGTGTTTCTTACCCTAATTAGATCCATAGACCTAGTGACAGCATGATCAAGGAGCACAGTCATTTGGGAGGCCCCATCATTGCAGCCAGCCTGGGAAGAGTGTTGCAAGCCTTCCATGGCAGGACAGATCACTCGCTCATAGTGAATTTTAGGACTAAGGAAGGCAAATAATAGGGCCTGCAAAAAAGCCACAGACTTTAGGGTAATGAAAACACAGAGGTCAAATACAGCCTTTCTCTTTCACCTGACAGTGTTTGAATTAGTTTGCTCCCATTATGTATAAGCCTTTTAAACTAAGAGAAGCATCTGATAATACTTTTCTTTAATCAGTTTTGGCACTTCCCAGAAAGTTAATTATATTCTACAAGCACTTTTTTAAAGAATGCTATAGCCCTCTGGGGGGTGGGAACAGTGGGTGGTCATGTCAGATTCCAAGGTGGATAGATGGGTAATTAGTTCTGACTAGATTGTCTCAGCAGACACAAGATTACTCTAAGTAGACCATCATTTTTCCTCCTTGAGACATATTAAAGATGAAAATAATATTAACAGATACTAAAGTTCTGTTCTTTAAGTTCTCTCATTTTCTTTTCATGAAAACATACCCAGAAAGCTTTACAGCCACCATAAGTGGGGGCGCATGGGGGGGAGTATATCAGATGTCTTCCAGTTAAGAAAAATGCAAGAACAACTCCGTCCAATAAACACTGTTTATGTAAGTTATCTCCTCAGATGGAAAAGTCAGTTAACTCAGGAAGAAAAGGGCCTAAAGTTATAGTTTCTTAAAAATATATGGAGTTTGTTTCGACTGTAGAAAACTCATAGAACATTAGAATACATTTGGTAAAGGTCAGCGATGTTCACAGTTGTTTATTGTCTACCTGCTGTGTGTCAGTTTTGTGCAGAGTGCAGTGGACACACACACGAAAAAAATTGTGTGGTGGTCTGTGCCTGGCCTCCTCTTCCATTTCATTCTCATAACCGACTGCTCTGGCAACAAAGTAACTATTTAAATTCTCATGATACCCCCTTTGACTTAGGAAAAACTCATCAAGTCTTACTTCAGGTAAATCCTAGGAGCTAATCTGTGACAGGCAATAGATATCACCTCTGAAAACTGGACACAAAGAGCATGTACCTTTACGGTGTCATCTTGTCATGTCCACTAAAATCCGAAAATGTTAGAAAAAAATGAACACTTGGGGTTCAATGAGACATAGGGATTTCAGAATTACAGCTATGCAGTTAATCCTTAATACATAGTAAGCATTAGTACATAGAACATGAGAAGCGTATATACCTCTTCATATACCAATCATTGGTGTCAATAATTGTCAGTATTGTGCCAATCTTATTTTATCTGTTAACCTTCAAAGCCACCAGCGCGCGCGCGCACACACACACACACACACACACACCCTTCCAACATATTTTAAGCATGGGAATTGCAAATCTAAGTGTCATCCTTATAACTAAATTGCTGTAGTTTGTTGGGAAAATGAATTTTTTAACCCCCATGTAGTTTATCTCCTTTAGTATAATATGAAGATGTGAGAATAATATATAATACACAGTCATGAGATAGACAAAGTACTAAACAAAACCTTTATCAGATGAACCTTAGAAGGTTCATTTGTACTTTAGGAAAAGTAAAATACTAAATCGTCTGTTGTAGTGTTTACAGCCTTAGAACAAGAAACCCTCAAACCTTTGCTCACTGGCTTCTAGTTCACCACAGTCAGATTGCTGCCAGGGAAAAAGAAGGGAGTGTAATAATTTTAATTGTGTTCTTAAAATGAATGAGGCAATGGGCCAGGCTCCTCACTAATGTCAGCTCTTTTCATAAATTTGCCAGCCCCTGGAATAGATACCATTAGCCCTATTTTATAAGAAGAAACTGAAAAATTAAATTATCTGCCTAAGGTCACGGTCACATAGCTTTACAAATCTATGCTCTTTCTGCCCTGTCACAGTCAACTAAGAGACTGAAATGACCCTGAGTATTTAAAACAAATGGAATGTAACAGGGAATTGGTTAGCCAGGTAACAGAAAAGGCTGGAAAGCCATCAGGAGAGGGTGAGGCAACGCAGAGATTAGAAATTACAGGAAGCTGCTATCAACCCTAGTCTAGCTGGACACTGGGAGGACAAGGGTCACTTTGCAGAAGCTGGAATCACAGCTGACCTGTCCTGCAGGAGGTACAACTGGAGGAGGAGGGGTGGGGCAAAGGGAATACCACCCGCCCACCACCTCTAGTCTGGCAGTACCTGCTGTTGGCTAAACGCAACTTGAGACCATCCATCAAGAGAATTGCAGCCAGCAAAGCTCCACTGCAACTTGAACAGAGCAGGAGTGGAACAAAGAATCCACCTGAAGGCAGATGCTCCTAGAATCTGCACCCAGGGAGACTGTTCTGAAACAAAACCAACTTTACAGAAGCTTTGGTCCTTCTGCTTGTTTGCTGAATCATCTTGCTTTAGCAACTAGAACACATATACAAATGCTAAGGTATTTTTGTGGGAAATACCAATTTGCACAGTGTCTCTTAATTTTTCAAGCTACTTTGTTGGCCTCTTTCTCTTTTGTCTAGCTTCCTGATCTGAAAAGAGCAAAAGTACTTCTCAGAGAACGTTTATAGGTTTGTGGAAACATGGTCATTTAATCAAGAATTATTTGCTGTGGTCCTACCAACACTAGGGAAAAAAGGATATAATTTATCCTGTGATTAGGAAAGCAATATGTAAGTTTATAAAGTCATCAGTAAGCAAGAGAGTGTACAACAAAGTGCTAATTTGTTTGCTTTACTGAGAAAATAGAAATTAATGTGCAAATATGAAAATATGATTCTTCATTAGTAGGGCAAAGCTCAGAATTAGGAAACACTGGTGTGGACATGGGGCACTGTGATACTTCACTGAGCAATCAAAGTTTACCCAGGAGGAGCCCACAGACGCCCCAGCCTGCCTGACCCTGGGAACCTCCCCGCAGGTGCCGACTCCGTGGGATGGTTTGAGGAGCAGAACCTTCCACTTCCTATCACTGTGCCCACAAATCTTCCCCCAAAACCAGTGGTTCGCAGTCCTGGCTGAAATTAGAATCAGCTGGAGAACTTTAGAAAATTTATCCATGCCCAGGCCCCATTCTATTCAAACTAAATCTAAATCCCTGTGCCCTGGCACAAATGTTTCTAAAAGCTTCCCAGGTGCTTGTGACAGGCACTGAAGGATGCGACCCACTGCTAACCTGAAGGCTTTGTGATCCTCGGGAGCACCTGGAACAGGCCTTTCTCAGTGTGTGTGACGGTAGAGCTGAGTTTCACACACTCTGAGAGTCCAGACGGCACGAAGATAACCTTTTATTGCCCCATGATTTTTCCACAGCTGTCCCTGGACATGCAAATACTATCTCGATGAAATTGTCACCAAATTGAAGAAGGAAAATTTTTAAGTTTTCAAGTAATTCACCCACTAAAGCATATGATACAATATTTTTTAATACTAAAAATATTGTGTTCACAGAGCGGTCACAACCATCACCACAATTTTACTTTACAATGTCTTCCTTTCCTCCTAAAGGACTCGTTAAATAAATAAATAAATAAATGGCATTTCAGAAGCATGCTAGCATTTGGTATTCTTTTCACAACTGGACTTACACTGGCAAGGGCTGCTTTTCTGTCTTCTTGCTTTTTTTTTTTTTTTTTTTTTTTTTT
>NW_016107718.1:1096484-1172897 GCF_001604975.1 Cebus imitator
TTTTTTCTGAGACAGAGTCTCGCTGTGTTGCCCAGGCTGGAGTGCAGTAGTGCGATCTTGGCTCATCACAACCTCAGCCTCCCAGTTCAAGTGATTCTCCTGCCTCAGCCTTCCGAGTAGCTGGGACTACAGGCATGCGCCACCATGCCGGGCTAGTTTCTCTGATTTTTATCTTGTTTTGTGTGACGTGTTTCCTTGGCTGTCTATGTATCTGTGTGTATCTGGGTAACAACAGGGCGGGTGCCCAAATGTGGCAGAGCTGAACCTTCTGCCCTGGCAGAAGAAACCCTGAGTTGGGTGACAGCTCAGGCTCTGAGACTTATTGCACTTAGCTCTTGTTGATTTTTTTTCAGATTTATGGGTTTGCTATGGCAGATTTTAAACATATAGAGGCTGTCACCTAGAATGAGGACAAAGGACAGTTCTACTTGCCAATTATGTGATAAAAATGGGAATGAAAACAGTTTGGAAGATTATTCCTTCCTGAGTGAAGACAGCAAAGCCCTTTATGTGGTTTTCGTCCCTGGCTCTGAGCTTCTGTAGCACATACCACCTTCATCTGAGACACGAGGCAGTCTCCTGTCTTCTACGGCCTTGTCCTCCCAATGGCATTCTTTACTGTGGCATCCTGTCCTGCTCTTCCTGTCTTTGGCCTCTGCTCTAGCTGCCAATACAGGACAGAATTTGTAAGTATCATGTGTTCAGTTCATTTGTAAAACAAGTTTTAGAATAGGAAGATTTTGTTTTGTTATTTTTGTGCCTTTTGTTTTGTTTTCATTCCAGAGCACTCTAAAGACTTTCTTGATGATAATCCTAAGATCTCAGTTAGCTTTTCACTAGATCCAAAGTAGCCTGGCCTCTGGTCCTCATAATCCTGAGTGATATGACCATGGAGAGCATCACTGTTCAGATCTTCAGTTTCTTTATCCGTGAACCAAGGCCACAGTGGGTACTCCCTAGAGTTGCTATGGGGAGCAAAGAAGACCACATAGGAGATGCCTGGCACTAGGCCGAACACAGAGCAGATGCTTAGGAGGTGTTAATTTCTTTTCTCTAATTAGTTTTGTGGTTCAATTCTCTTTTCCCAGCTGTCACTCCTTCCCTGTTCCCTGCTTGTCTCACTCTCGTCAATCCAGCAGTTACGCGTCAGCAGAGTTTTCTCTCTCCACTTGTTAGAAAGACTCCTGCAGATTCCTAAGCTGGATCAAATTTGACATATGTCACCCCAAGTATTTCATTCCATCCTCTCAATTATGTGAAAAGTACTCAATTATTTCATAAATCTCTCTCAGTGAAAAGATACAGTTGATTTTACATTATTAACAGACTGCTGAATATTACATAAGCTCCAAGAAAAGATCAGGGCAATGTTTACTTGATACAGTTGTTATTTACTGGAAGCTCTTGTTAATTCTCTTAGGGCGATAATGGTATTGGGTATATACCAATACCATTTGGGAAAATGTGCTCAAGTTTAAGGAGAGGCATGGTGAAAAGTTTAGGGTTAAAATTTCAGGATGTCTGCAATTTACTTTCTAATACAGGTATGTAAAGTCGTGTAGTGTCCACTTGTTTCTCTCTCTCTCTCTCTCTCATGCAAACAGGGCAAAATATGGCAACAATGTTCATAGTTGTTGAAATCTGAGTGGGGGGATTATGGGCATTCATTGTATTATTCTTTCAACTTTTCTGTCTGTTGGATATTTTTCATAATAAAAAGCTGGGCTTAAAATAGGAACTGGGTTGCGGGTGGTGGCTCATGCCTGTAATCCCAGAGTTTTGGGAGGCCGAGGCAAGCAGATCACCTGACGTCAGGAGTTCCAGACCAGCCTGACCAACATGGTGAAACCCCATCTCTACTAAAAATACAAAAATTACCGAGGTGTGGTGGTACACACCTGTAATCCCAGCAACTTGGGAGGTTGAGGCACGAGAATAGCTTGAGCCCAGGAGGAGGTTGCAGGGAGCCAAGATTGTGCCACTGCTCTTCAGGATGGGCAACAGAGTAAGACTCGGTCTCAAAAAAAATTTAAAAATAGGAAGTGGAAAAATATAATCCACGAAGTTTGAAAAAAGTTGGCCTTTTATTATAAGTGAGTTTTATTGATGCCATTATACTTTTGCTTATTTTAAAATAGCTTTCTATTGTTGAGTAACAATTTCCTTTGAAGTCAAAAAATAACAATGCTTGTAATACATAATTTAAAAAATGTTATTATAAGTCAACATTTTAAAGAGCATTAATTACTTATGTCCCTCCCAAACTATTATTTGGAGCCTGCATAATTTTGAGAGGTTTTAAACATATCAATAGAAGCAAGTAACTGATAATGTTAGTTAATCTAGATGTCTACAAGGAAATCCCTTTTGAATTATCATTAGGAAACAATTTAAAGCATTAAAAAAAATAAATCTATATCCCTGTATTTTTTTTTTTTTTTTTTTTTTTTGAGACGGAGTTTCGCTCTTGTTACCCAGGCTGGAGTGCAATGGCGCAATCTCGGCTCACCGCAACCTCTGCTCCCAGGTTCAGGCAATTCTCCTGCCTCAGCCTCCTGAGTCGCTGGGATTACAGGCATGTACCACCATGCCCAGCTAATTTTTTGTATTTTTAGTAGAGACGGGGTTTCACCATGTTGACCAGGATGGTCTCGATCTCTTGACCTCGTGATCCACCCGCCTCGGCCTCCCACAGTGCTGGGATTACAGGCTTGAGCCACCGCGCCCGGCCGTATATCCCTGTATTTTAAGGGAGAAAAGTCTGTACGTGCATTTACTGTGAGGTAATAAATTATGATATATATTTGCCACAAGACAGAAAGCAGAGTGAGACCCTGTGGAGAGCTTGGAACCTTGTACCAAGCAAGAACAAGTCACCTTTTAAAGTTTTCTCATTTGTAAAATGAAATAATTACACCTCCGGGCAAGTAAATGAGGCACTCAAAATAGTAAACACACAATAAAACAGTGGCTATTATTGTTATTACTTATATTATGTAATCTGAAGAAATATGAATTACAGATAATAATTGAATGTGATATTATGGTTCTAAAATTACCAGTTATGGAAGATTTGGTAATCTCTGTCTTTGTAGAATGTTTTTTAGAGATGTTTAAATAAATTTTTTTAGGGATGTTTAAATAAAATTTTAGACAAATTTAACAGAGCTTATTCAAGCAAATGATGATTTATGAGTTGGCCAGTACTGAAAATCAAAAGTAGTTCAGAGAGCTCAGCACACTTCAGCAGCAAGAGCAGCAAGCTTTTATAGGTGAATGTGATTAAAGAAAATATTATCTAATTCCATTTAACATGTTCTAATGGCAAACAACAGATTTTAGTCAGAGAGCCTGCTTTGTGACTTTTTCCCATTTACAAGTTATGTTTCCTTGTAAACACCATCAAATCACTCTTATTCTAAGTTTTCTCATTTACGAAAAAACATGAGCCTCTTTTTTGTATCAAATGAGACTCTATATGTAAGTGCCTTGTGTATAAATTATTTTACCATTACTATTATCATTCTTAATTCAAATAATTTCACTGACCTACATGTCCAGTTTATGATTCTTCTCTAGGGAACATAATAGAATTTTATATTTTGATCCAACCGATGGTGATTAGGATTGAATTCAATGGTGAACTTTTATTTTCTCCTATTTGACTCTCTTTTCCCACTTTCTTGAACATCCCACAGTGTGCCAGAGATGAAATAATTCTTTGCACCCCCTATTCAGGGATGTATAACTATTTTTTCATTTCTCAGAAAAATTCAGTAAAGTTATGGCTTATTTTATCACCAACACAAATGAGTATGTAAGCTACTTGAAGCTTTTATGCCCCATGTAAAAATATTTGCCTTTGGGAGAGGTTGATCAATGGGTATAAAGACAGTTGGTTACAAGGAATAAGATCTGTTGCTCTATTTTTTGCACAGTAGAGTGACTACGGTTAACAGTAATGTATTATATACTTCAAAATAACTGGAAAACAGGATTTTGAATGTTCTCACCACAAAGAAATGATAAATGTTTGAGGCAATAGGTTTAGTAATTACCCCAATTTGATCACTACCCAATATATAATCTCAAAACATCACCTTGTACTCCATAAATATGTACAAATTATGTGTTCATTAAAAATAAAATAAAACTTTAAAAATTGCATTTATCCTCAGTGTCCTAGTAAGAAAAATAATTCTGTTTATAGACATAATGAAATCTTAAAGCCATAATACATAGAAGAAGTTTCAGGTATGGTCTTTGTCCTTCAGGTCTTATCTTTCTGCATTGGTGAATACATGGAAGAACTCTGGGGAAATCCCTTGGAGGATTCTTGAGTCCATGCTGAACTGAGCCTTAAGTATGGCTTCAGATGAAACATGGTTCTTAGAGGTCTCGTCTGCTTGATAAATGAGATGTCCACCATGTTTAAAACTTGAGCTTAAATTTCATGAGACATTTTGTAGGAGAGAAGATACCACCTTGGCATCACCATCAGCTCTGCATCTGGTTAATTACAGACTGACCTTCTGGATCCCAAATGAATGTCTGTAGCATCCCTTGATTTTTGAAAGCCACCTAATTTGTGAATTACCAACATTCTCAGGAAGAAGATTAAAGTGGTCCTTTAAAAAAAAAAGGGGGGGTGGGGGAGGGGCCTGGCACGGTGGCTCACACCTATAATCCCAGCACTTTGGGAGGTTGAGGCAGGTGGATCACAAGGTCAGGGGATCGAGACCATCCTTGTCAACATGGTGAAACTCCATCTCTACTAAAACTACAAAAGTTAGCTGGGTGTGGTGGCGCAGGCTGGTAGTCCCATCCGCTTGGGAGGCTGAGGCAGTAGAATCACTTGAACCAGGGAAGTTGCAGTGAGCCAAGATCACGCTACTGCACTCCAGCCTGGCAACAGAGTGAGACTCCATCTCAAAAACATCAAACAAACAAAAAAAGGGTATGCATTTAGCCTTTGGGGATTAAAGTTACTATCATCTGTGTCATCTTCCTTTATTAAGCATTATTTTTTACTTTTTTATAGCATGTCAGTGAAAAAACCAGCGAATCGCCTTCCAAACCAGGAGAAAAGAAAGGATCAGATGAGGTAATTTCCACAATACTGGACTTTCATTTTCTCTTGCTTTTAAACTGTGAAGTCTGCTTTGAAATATTAAATAATGATGTAGCAAAGAGCTTCTACTTTGCTTCATATTGGTAAATTTAGATTTAACCAATATTTGATTTAAGAATATAAAGGGAAATCACTAAAAATACATTAAAAACATGTTCTTGGAAACAGATCCTGTATGAATACTTTCCATTTAGAAATAGGCCTTGGTTGCTTAGGGTGTTTCCCTATAGGAATGGTGAATCCAAATTGTTTTGTTGGTGAACATGGCAAGTGTAGAAGGGAAAACAAATGCTGTAGTAGAAAGAAAAATCTTTTTCTGACAATAAGCCATGAAAGGACGATAGGGACAGCCAGATTAACCAGTCATTCAGGTTCGTAAACAAAAGGAAGAGATAACTACTTTTATTTGCACAGATTCTGTGGAAAACTAGTAAAACCAAATCTCCCCACCTTGAGATGGGTTTTCTTTGAGGCTGTGAGTTTCGTCTTTCACTGAATGACATACCATTCTTTGCTTACATTGTCAAGAATGACCTGCTTCTCTACAGAGGGGTCATGTGAAAGTTCTGCCCTTCCAAAGGGTACAGGATTTGCCTCCCTTTACCTGCTTTTTATGTGTTAAATCTCAATATAACTGGATGATATATCCATCTTCATCCACTAGAAATTGAATCTTTTCTAACTTGTAAAGGTCCTATGGCCAGGTTCTAAAAGATATATGGAAATTTAGAAAGGATCAAGTGATCATTTTTTCTCTATATTGTCAACATTAATCGGGTTTTCTTTTTTTTTTTTTTTTTTTTTAAATTTTTTTTTTTTTTTTTTTTTTTTTTTTTTTTTTCAAAATAGTTAATATGTAAGGAGGCTGTTATAGCTAGAACCTGCTATCCATTCTATACTAAAGTGTGTGCCTCCATTTTCTACCATTGTTTTAATTACCAGTACCCATGAAAATGTAATTTAGATTGTTTCTTACCAAGCAAGTTTGTAGTGAATTTTTTATAGCTGTGAAAGGCAAATGTTTCTTTAAAAATAGAAAGTATAAGTAAACATACTAAGATTTCATCCTGCTTACTGGTTAAATTATTAAAAGTTAAATTTCCATTAAAAAAAAAATCCACAATTTTGTCTGGGCAAGGTGGCTCACGCTTGTAATCCCAGCACGTTGGGAGGCTGAGGCAGGCAGATCACCTGAGGTCAGGAGTTCAAGACCAGCCTGGCCAACACTGAAATCCTGTATCTACTAAAAATACAAAAATTATCTGGGTGTAGTGGCGGGTGCCTGTAGTCTCAGCTACTCGGGAGACTGAGGCAGAAGAATCGTTTGAACCTGGGAGGTGGAGGCTGCAGTGAGCCGAGATCGCGCCACTGCACTCCAGCCTGGGCGACAGAGCTAGACTCTATCTCAAAACAAACAAACAAACCAATTTCTTCCTTTCCCAGCATGAAAATCTACCCAGTGTCATTTAACTCATTTATCAACCCTACCCTTTAAATATATTTTCAGATAGGTTATATATCAAATTAATATTGAACAAATATTGAACACTTCCTCATTGAAAACCATAATGTTCCTTTATTCTCCAGACTAGTAAATAATGTTTTTGGATGTTATCCTCTATTAATGTTAATCAAAATTATTTGCATAAAAAGGAAGTTTTCTTTTCCAATATGATCAAATGGATACAAAGCCAAGACTCATATGATCGTTCTGGCCAATTATAACTTGAAAACTTAAATATTACACCTTGGATATACAGGCATTATTGGTATGTAACAACTGATGGCACCTAGATAAGTCTTTATATAATGTCTGAATTATAATGCCTCTCATCTCCATATTTATTAAAGGTTTAGAAAGGAAAACACTGTTAAGATGCCCTGTTAGAAGAGGCAGACTTTACTTTGATTTAAAAATTGAAAGGCTGAACTTTTGCTTTGAAGAAGGAACAGGGGATTTTTCTTCTCTTTATTGGCCATTCAAGCAATTCTGACATTGTTTTATTATATTACTGGTAAATTCACATTCGTGACTCCTGCCCTTGTGCCAGAGCCTGGACATATCAGTCTTTCAGCTCCATCCCAACCAGCAGAAGCAAAGAGAGGATAGAGACCTTGCTCTGCCCCCATGGCTTAAATCATGGCTTTAGACAAAATCAGTTTAACAGAATTTGTTTGAACAAAGGATAATTTGTGAATTGGGCAGCACTCAAAACTGGAAGAGGTTCCTAGAGCTCTTCTCTCTCCTTAAATTCTGCCTGTATGTATTTGCTAGGGTGGCCAAGCACGGGGGTGGATGACTTGGTAGTCAAGGTATGTTTCCAAAATGATCTGCCTCAAAGGGCCTCATTCTTTATGCTATGTGTAAATAAGTCATTGATGAGATAGTGTGTCCTGGAGACAGTTCAAGGAAACTGTTGGAAATAGATGCTCGATGCCGTAAAGAAAAATCAGCACGGATACAAAGGATTTTTCAGCAATGCAATTTTTACTTCCTGTACTGTAGGAAATGTACTCTCACTAGCCATCTTACCCCAAGAGTACAATGTACAAAGGAAAAACAGACAAATCTATCCCTTACGCATTCGGGGTCCTCCTTACTGCTGTGCCTTATCTTTGTTGGCTGGAGCCAGACCTCACAATCTAAGCTAAAACCCAATTGGCTAACAACTTAAAACTTTTCTAAACAGGTAAAAGCAGTGGCGAACTGGGACATGCCTGTGAGCATGTCTAGCACAGATATCTTCGTTAAAGTACAAGGACATAGAATGTACTATGTTCCTGTAGGCATGGCATGTCTAACAGCTCCATAGGATAGGGCTTAACAAAGAGTTATTAGCACACTTATTATTTAACAAGAAAGGAAACTTTAAAAAGGAAATTTTCTACTTCCCACAGAAACTGTCCCACTTTAGGCATTATGTTAGCCTTTATGTTCATGATTATAAAACCGTGAGCAATCTGAATTTGTTATCTGCCCTGACTACCATCCATAGTTTGTTGCCATCCCCTTTTCTTCTCAAAATTACCAGAGAAAGACTTCCTGAAACTGATTATTTCTCCCAAATACTTTCTTACTTGCTGCTTTCTTGAACAAAACGTGAGATTAAGAAGCTTAGTTTGGATTTAGTAATCCATTTCCAAACTGGCATGTACCTTCAAATGTTAAATAATGTATTGTCCCCAAGCATATGCAAATATAATGGTTAGTCCTCTGAGTACAAACCAGGGGCTTTAAAACAAAATCAGTTTGAAAATTTGCTTTCTGTCTTAGGGGTACTTCTTTACAGTTTTTTTCTTCTCTTTTTATTACCCTGCTGCATTTCAATTAAAGATGCCAGAAAAGGGCACAGAGGACTTTGGGAGAGTATAACCAAAAGAAAAAATTGATGAGGGTTAGGTGAGAACCACCATTATATTGCCATATATAAAAATACATGGAGTTGAATATAGTCATGTGAATTTCAGAGCTCTTTCTCCCTTGCTATTTGTCAATAGTTTTTACTTTTTCGGAATATGACCCCAACACAACTGTTAAGTGATCCGAAGATACCTGCAGCATTTTTTTTTGAGATGGAGTCTTACTCTGTCATCCAGGCTGGAGCGCAGTGGCATGATCATGGCTCACTGCAGCCTTGACCTCCCTGGGCTCAAGTAATCCTCCAACCTCAGCCTTTCAAAAAGCTGCGACTACAGGTGTGTGCCACCTTGCCCAGCTAATTTTTTCTATCTATTGTAGACATGGAGTTTCATGTTGCCCAGGCTAGTCTTGAAGTCCTGGGCTCAAGTGATCCTCCCGCCTCTGTCTCCTAAAGTGCTAGGATTATAGGTGTAAGCCACGACACCCAGCTACCTGCAGCAATTTTAACTGAATGTTGCAACTAACATATCATTTTTCATGCTACATTTGAAATACAAATACTTGAGGATAGGGTAAGGTAAGCATCTATGAGAATTTATTTATGTTTGCTTGTTTATACTAATTGTTATGAATTTTTCAATTCTTTCTTAGATGTAGAGGAATTATAGCACCAAAAGTTGCATGGACTAACAAACCAAAGATAAAATAGCTAGAGAGGAGGAAAATGAAAAATGAAAACACTTAACATCAGCAACTTTAAATACAGTAAAACAAATAAGTCTTTCCAAACCTGCAATCAAATCTATTTTAACTGACACATCTGGCCACATTGTGGGAGTGTGAATCTTTTAGCAACAAATTTCAGTGAAGTCCTGGGGAATGGAATTTAAATTATAAAATGGGCATGATCTCAGAGAGCCTATTTTAAAAGCTTCAAATTTAACAATGAGTGTATTTTTATGAGTAAAGAAAAGATATAAATAAAAGAGAATGGAAATTATGCCTTAAAGGAAAAGATATTTGTAACATTTTCCTTACTATAATAGCATTGGTAGCATTCTTTTCATCAGCATTTATCTTTCCTCTTTCTAAAATGTATGAATTAAGTGTTCAATGATTCAAACAATTTTTTAACTTTTTTTTGAATGAAGTTAGACTTTTTTTCATCACAAAAGTCATACATATTTGTGAAAAACAGTATTACCCTGAGTCTTACTGCTTAGTTATAACTACTGTTATAAAATTGTGTGTATATTCTTAAATTAATGTGATAACGTCATGTATTTATAATTATTATATATGTCAATTTTATAATTTTTAATGATTTTGCAGCTAAAGTATAATCATTGAAAAAAATTTAGAAAGTACCAGAGAACTTAAAGAAAATAAACACCCTCATCTAGGATTCTAGCACCTAAAGAGATGGACACTATATACATCTTGGTGTATTTTCCTGCATCTTTTTTCTGTGTGTGCATGTTGCATTTAGTTAAATGCTGCATATCTTGATTTTTAAGCAGAGATAGCAAAGGAACATCATGAATAGGGCCTAGTCTGAAAATGATAATGTGCTTTGTGATAGATAAGTCTTTTTCAATTAAAAAAAGACCCATCAGTGTGTGCGGCATTTAAGTATATAGAAAATCATTATTCAAGTACCTTGCCATCCAGTATGGCATTTAATCTGTCATTATTTTATGCTCTGTTTTTGAAAGGGGGAGAAATTTACTTCTTACTCAATAAGCAGTTTGTGACAGTATTCCCACAAGTGATTTAGCTGTCATTAGCAAGTTCTAGAAGAGTACTGCAGCAAACGTTATTTTAACATTGTTTTATGTGTCATGGCAAGAGAGTCCTTATTAATTGTGAGGAGTTGATTGTGGCTGCACAAGCTCATGTCTCAGCGCCAAGAAAGGCCAAGCTGAAAAGCTGCATTGAGGCAGTCACGTCTGGCTCACCGGCAGATCCAGCCCCCAGTGGCCAGCACAGGCTCGCACTGGGTGTCCGACTTGGGAGGCTAAACTGACTCCGGGAAGTTACAAGATCCTTCAAACTGTGGTTTCCCCATTTTTTTCATTTGAAATTTTTGTTTCATTGATTAGAGTATTTTCTAAGATTTTTTTTCAGGGAGAGAGCACAGTGATGATTTTCTGAGTGTGTGTGAATGTAAGAATGTTTTCTCTTTGGTGACAGGCAAGAAAGTCAATCAATACAAAATTGTGCAACGTTCTTGGGTCACAGTTTTGTTTCATCAAAATTCTGTATCTATTGCTTCACGGTTTTCTGGCTTTTTGTGCTACAGACATGTCTGAGGCAGCCTAATTGGCTTACTTTTTAGGAAGCTTATTTTTCTAGCCTTGGTGCAAGATTTTATTTTTCTTTTGTTCTTACAATTTAAAAATACTGCCAGAGTGTCCCTCTATATTAATGTGTTTTTCTTTATTAATTTGTCTTGGAATATCTGTTTAGTTATTTCTTTATTATTACTCTTATTTTAGTTTCCCTTGTTTCTTCTTAAACATACACATGCAATATTTCCTCCTTATCAGCTGTTTCACTTTTCATGATTTCAGTTACCCATGGTACAATACAATGAAATATTTAGAGAGAGAGACCCCATCCACATAACTTTTATTATAGTATATTGCTATAATTGTTATATTTTATTATTGTTGTTGTTAGTCTCTTATGGTGCCTATTTTAGAAATTAAACTTTATTATAGGTATGTATGTATAGGAAAAACCATAGTGAATACAGGGTTCAGTACTATTCGCAGTTTCAGGCATCCATGGGGGAATCCCCTGCAAATAAGAGGGAGTACTGTAATTCTGACATTAGACATTCACTAATCATCTGCCTCACAATTTTCTTTTGTTGACAATTACCCTTGCACTCTAGGAGAGTTTCTGAAGTTTGCCCCCCCTCCATGTATTTTATTTCTAAATTCTGCTCTTTGAAACTTCTAATACAGGTTTAAATTTTGGTTTTGGTTTTTGGTTTCTTTGTGCTCCCCTCTTATCCTCTCTTATCTCTTTGTCTCACTCTGTTATCTTTCCATCTCAGTCTGAGGGACTGTGTTAACGTCTCTTCCCAGTCCACAAGGGGCATGGTTTCAAAGGCGAGAACTTCCCAGAGCCAGGCCTCCATCCACCTCCCCATCTGGGAACTTGACATTCTTTGTCTAGCTTTCCCACTTAAGGGATGGGTAGAAAGCCCAGGTGAGCTTCCTTTGTTTAGAAAGCCTGCCAAAAGCTCTGAGGGAGGAGACTTTGATTGTGGGCCAGGCAACCAATCCAATATCAGAGTCGAAGATCAATGACTCCAGAGGAAGTTTCGAAGAACTCCTCTTACTGGACAAGAACTTGAATGGGGTGGGAGTAACTCCAGGGTTAAATTCCCCCTACTCCCTTACCTATAGGGATTTCCCTCTCTGGGATCCCTCCCATGGCAGTGTGGGAGCCTTCTCTCTTTCTCTCTTTACCTATGCAGACTCCATCTCTGGATCCCCTCCCACGACAGCATGGGAGCTCTCTCTATATATTTCTTTTCTCTCTCTCTCTCTCTCTCTGCCTAATAAATAGCTTTCAGCAAAACTCTCTGTGTCAGATACTTACTTGAACAAGCTCACCGCACCACCAGGGCCCTCTCCCTATTCTTGGGTGAGTGGGGTCCAAGGACCTGGGAAGACAGATCAGATTGGGGAACAGTGAGCATCTTTGGGACACCCCCACAACCCTGCTCCTGTCACCCAGTTAAAATTCTGTAGCTCTCTATTCCATTTCATGAAGTAATAACATCTTGTTTCCTATCAAAGATGCACACTTTTGTCTGAATTTTCTTCTTATCGTGTATCATTTTATGAGATCTTTTTTAGTCTTCAAGATAATGGCACGCTCTTCCTTTCTCTGTGTTGGTTTTGAGGCAAAATTTCTTTCTAGTCACTCATTTTTAAGGAGAGCTTGACCTTCTTCTAGAGCTTGTCAGCTGTGATCAGCACACTGTCCTTAGCCCTGCTCTCCATGTCCAAGCTAGCTAAATCTCCTCAGAGCTACAGCTGTTGTTGGGCAGATGAATATGCACAATCCTGACAAAAATTCCCACTACCTAGTAGACTTTCATTCATTACAAAACATCTGCTGTATGAAATAAGATGCAGGGAAGAACTCCATTCTTTAGCATGGACTGCTAATGGGACTCTTTTTACCTCCACCCCCAGGAAAGCGACTTTGTACGTAGGACAACTACTCCTCCAGGTGCAGCACACAACTGACACACCCTGCATACAACCCATCCTCCCACGCCCTGCCCCTCTCCACTCAACCCACCAGGCTTCTGCTTAGTTGGTCTCCAGGATTTGGAATCTTTGACTTGGGTTAGAAAGAGAGGCACTAATGGGGAATAAAGATAGGTTGCCTCATGAGGAGAACTCCTACCAAAGAAGTGTGACTGCTAAGTTTTCTAGATGGGTACATTTCTGCATGGAGTCTGAGCATTTAGGAGAGAGAGTGTCTCTCAGGGACATTAGCTTGCTCTCTTTCAGATGCAAGATACAAGTGGTTCCCCAATTGTGCTTTTCAATCTAGTTCCACTGGCTTTGATTGCATTGGAGTTTCTGCCTAGATTTTGGCATTTGGGGGGCTTTCTTTAGTGTTTGGTACAGTTCTGCTGTCTTCTATGAGAAAATGAAAAAATAGAAACTTCTAGAGAGAAAATTTCATACCAGGAATTCTTGGAATTGGCCCATAATGATGGTGTTCAGCTTCTTGGATCAAACGCCTCTATTCTCGTTTGCTTCAGGTACAACCTGTGAAATGGCTTTTCACTTTAAACTCTGTTCTGTGTATCAGTTCAGCCCTTCATGAGTTTTAACAGGGGGGTGAGAGGATTATGAGTAGGAAATGATTAATCATCACAGGGCATTCACATCACCTCTTTTGGGGATTTCTCTGTGTGGTCCTGGTATATTTGTCTTCCTCTATAAGTCATCATGAAATAATGTTGGTCACTGCTTGCTTTCCTATGGGCGAAACTTACTTACATAGATATTAGAATTATTTTCTTATGTGGAACCTGTCAGATAGGTCTTCATGAATGCTGCATGAGTTTAAGTTCAAAGCTGCAATTAAAACTCCTGGCATTATATAGGCATTAAAACAATCTATTTATTCTAAGATACAAATTCAGGTTAAATTCTGAGAGAAATTTAGAAAATTTACAAAATTCAGGACAAAAACTCTCTACCATTCTGAGACCACAGTGAGAGCATCTTCTTTCTCATTTGCTGTGAAAGCTTTGAAGAGCCACACTCACAACTCAGTTAACCTGCTATTGATCTGTGGTTTCTGTGAAAGCAGCGCATGATACTTTCTGAGTATAGGGTTTAGAGTCCAATGCCTGGATTTAATTCCAAGCTCTGCTAATTCCTAACTCTGTGTCTTTAGGCAAGTTACTTTGCCTCACTAAGGGCACATTCCTTATCTGTAAAATGAGGATAATAATAGTTCTTACATAAGAGTCAATGTGAAGAACAATGAGACCATCCATATGTAATGCCTAGAACAGTGCCTGGGACATATGAAGAGCTCTATAAATCTTAGCTCCTGTTGTTGTTATTACTATTATTATTGGTGTTACTTTATTATTATTATTAAGTCAGTAAAGAGAACTCTTTGGCAATAAAGGTGAGTCTCATATTGTTGTTTACCGATGGGATAAGGCAGGGCTCAAATTCTTTGGTTGATTATATATTGCAGCAACTTTCCCATTTAAAAATGAGGGAGATTTGATAGTTTATTAACTTTAGTAGTGCTTTTGTTTTAAAACCAACTACCTGCAACATGCAGAAACATATGTCAATAGCTAGAATTAAAGACTTTTGCATTGCTATTCTTTCTGTGTGTTTGTTTTTGAGATGGAGTCTCACTTTGTTGCACAGGCTGCAGTGCAGTGGCGCAATATTGGCTCACTGCAAACTCTGCCTCCTGGGTTCAAGCGGTTCTCCTGCCTCAGCCTCCCAAGTAGCTGAGACTACAGGTGTGTGCCACCATGCTCAGCTAATTTTTTTTTCTTTCAGTTTTTAGTAAAGACAGAGTTTCACCATGTTGCCCAGGCTGGTCTTGAACTTCTGACCTCAGGAAATCTGTCCTTCTTGGACAACCAAAGTGCTGGGATTACAGGCATGAGCCACTGTGCCAGACCCTATGCATTACTATTCAATGATCTGTTTTATCAGAAGCTAAGGATGTACTTTTTTAAAAGAATATGAGAATAATGTGCCTTCAAATTAAGAATCTGTGATATACAAAATGTAGTATCATTGGATAGGGAATGGTAATAGAAAAACAACTGAGCACTTTGCCTCTATGAGAGAATATATACATATTATCAATATTATATGATACACCAATAATATACCCTTTGTTATCTTATTTTAGATTTATGAGTTGAATTACTTAAGATCTTAGATCCTGCCAAATTGCCTCTGAAAAGATTATACTTTATTGCATGTGGAATCAGAATAAAATACTAAGAAAATATTGATGGAATTGAATGGAAGTTCAGTTCACTTTAGCACCGATCATAAGCACTGGAAACCTGATGGACAGATGGATTAGATATTCCAGAAATACTATATTTAAAGATTTTTTTTTTTTTATTCTTTAGACTTTCTTAGCTTCTCAAAAATAAGGGAATGACTGGTTCAAAAGAGACAATAACCGGAAATCACACCCATAGCAAGATACCTGTCTTATCTCAGGACCGAATATATATGATTCTCGTCATAATGTCAGTATTATTTTTCCATATACCAAGATACATAATGGCTTGTACATTATAAAAATAGTTCATTTGTGAAAGCAAAACCTCATGGCAAATCGACATCACAAGTCTTTTATTTTCAAGTATCATTATTACAGAATACTTGGTAAATGTGTAGAGCATTGTATTCGTACCATAACAAATTTAAAACTCTCTGTTTCTCATTTGTCAGGACATGGCATGAGATAATGCAGTGATTATCAACTTTTTGTATACCTAAGAATCACCTGAGGATGATATAAGAAATTTGGACTCCCGGGCTCCATCTCCAGAGACTGATGTAGATTTAAGGTGGGGCCAAGGAATCAGTATTTTTGCCAATCACTCCAGGTGATTCTTCTGTTATGCCAGTGGTCTTTTGCACACATTTTAAGTAACACTGAAATAATTCTCGTGCAGTGCATAGCATGGTGCCTAGCACACATAAACATTTATTTATTTATATTTTTTCTTTCATTTATTTTTTCTTTTGAAAATGACCCCTCTCCCTCTCTGCTGACCAGCTTACTCTGCCATATTGTGGGAATACAGTAGAGCACACAGTAAGAGAGCTGCAGCTTCACAGTCAGTGCACTGTGTGGCAGACTTTGGTTGGAGGGAGCAGGTATTGATCCTATTTCTTCCCACTTCTGCCAGGACCTTGTCCCTTTGATCTTTTGATTATTCCCTTTTCCTTTTTTACTCTTTATTTCATGACTCCTCTTCAGATTACATATTAGCTCAGTCTTCATCATAAACTGTTTTAAAGCAATTCCTTTGAAATTGTTCAAGTTCCCATTCCATCTCTGTTTCTAACCCTCACTACCAAAATTCTTGGTTGAAATTACTGAAGAAAAGAGTGTAGAGACAGAAGAGAGAGAAACTAAAATCAAGTGTTGATAAATGGGAGTGAGAAAGATAACTCAAGTCAAAGAAGCAGTAAACAAAAGGATAGAGGAAGCTGGATGCTCCCTATCATCAGTGTAGGGGATGCAGGAAGGAGTGGAAGGTCGGCAGGACTGAAATGCTGGTATTTCCAGAGGAATGGAGGCTGACGCAAGTCCCTGATCAGAGATTGGGATAATATCAGTTCTCTTCCAGGCTGTTTCTTTGGAGTAACAGAAGGTTTCCATTGTACTACGATTATGATTGAGAGGATGCTGAGTATGTGGAGATTCTGCATAGAAGATTCTTATTTCAATGTATGTAGATTTATGTAAAGAACAGCAGGTAAAGCAATGACAAATGAAGTTGAAAGTGTTTACTTACACAAAAAGAGATAAATTCTGTAAGGAAAATATATCCATGATACTTGTTAAACAATAGTAAGACAGACTTCATTCCAGGCCATTGCTATAGGTATGGAGACCACTGAAAGGGAATTTTGCAGTAAGGGGGAGAAATTATTGGGGTGGCTGGTTTTTCCAAGAGGGTTTTTGTAAGAATTGACTCCATAGCCAAACTTAATTTAAAAAATCTAATTCCATGCACATCATTCTCAAATATTGCATTCTATTATAGTTATTCAAAGCCTTGGTAATATTCAACTCCAAATATAATGAATAAAAGTGGGAATTTATAGCCAGGAGTAGGGTCAGGGATCGGTGGATGGAAAATTAAGAGGAAACGTCAGGGATAAGGTGGATTCTGGGAAAAGTGACCTAGGGGAAGGCAGGTGGGTGGTCAGACCTCATCTGGCACATGGTGGAGATTGAGGGGACTTGATTTCAAGAATGGAGGATTCTGACTAAAGTAATGTAGCAGTGTTCTTGCTAATAGCAGATAGTGCAGAGATGAACATGGAAGTCCCACAGTGAGGCGTAATTGAAAAATATCTCAGAGGAATCTGATTAGAGTTTGGTCAAGGAGAGAATCTTTGTCAGTGTGTCTGAGACACTTCACGTGTTATAGATTTCTCAGATTGTTTGGTACTGTTCTCTGTCAGTTGTTTACTGGTAAATGCATTTACTTATTAATTAAGCAACATCAAATAAGAAAGATGTTGTTTGGAAAGAACTAACAAGTGAATCCTAAAAATTGTTTATCTTAATCATTATGATTCTAGACTTCCTAGTTTGTTATTCACATTAAAACTGGCGTTTCTGGGCTCTCTCTTTTGCACATCAAGCCTCTCATTGCTAAAGGATCTAATTGGAGCTTAAAGACCAGAATTTTTTAGACTTTAGTACCATTCTATAAATATATCACTCTAAAATCTGAAATCTACAATTTTGAAGAAAATCATTTATAGAAAGCCAAGAGCTAAAAGAATCTTATAATCACATTCCATTTCTGGTTTCACTTAGTACTTGGGATAAAAATTGCTTCTCTGAATGTAATTTTGTCACTTTTTTTTTCCTGTTTACTTTCTTAATACAGCAAGTAGACTCAGCAAAGTCTAATACAATATACTTATTTCACTAAATAGTGAAATTGAAAGCTCAATGACTAACAAATTTAAAAGATAATGAGGGTTCTTACTACCAGCTGCCAATAAGAAAGATTAGATATTTGTTAAACATGATATGGTATTATCTGGCTGGGGTTAACTGCCTGAGTATTAACCATATGCCGTAGTTCAGGGGACACCCAGTGGTTAAAAGTTGGTAATTCCTTGCTGCGGTACAGCGTTAAAAAATTATGGAAAAATATATTTCTTGGCTTAGCAGTGACCACACATTGCTGAATGAGTGTATGTTAGGGTGTGCGTGTGTTTTGATAAAAGGTTTGGTCTTGATTTTATATATAAATTTTCTTTGAATAATAAAAAACTTACCAATAATATTGAAAATGTTAGAAATATGATTGAACTTTTCCTTTAATTAAAACAAATTATTTTTAGAAATAGGGAACAAGTGACTGCATCATAAACCAGGAAAGCCTTTTCGATCCAGAAATTCCAGTTCTAGGAATGTATCCAAGTACATAATCAGAGGTGTACATGATGACTGACTTACTTATATTCAAAGAATTTATGATAACTTTATTTATAATAACAACAGACTAAGAAGGAAACACCTGTACAAAAGTAAAGTGAAATCATGGCACTGATGTACTGATGAAGGCACTTTTAATACGTTTTGAAAAACATTTAATGGCAGATGAAATGCTTATATTAGGTAAAAAATCTTTCTAAATCTACAATTCCATTTATATAACATAATTATAATATGTTATCTTGTACATATTTTTGTATTTGTATAAAAATAGAAAAAAACCTGAAATTAGTTGTCTTGATTGACAGGCTTTTAAGTAATTATTATTTCTTCTTCCTACTTCTTTAAAATCCTAAATGTATTTTTAAACCAGAAGAAAAAGAACAATAAGCACCATAGATAATACAAGAGTAAGATAAGAGTGTTTTAACAATGATGAGAGAAGTACCTATGCATGTATCTGCTTACACCTTAAAGAGACCAGTGTTGTATATCTGAGCATTTTTTTTTACTTTGGAGCCCCTAAGAGATACTTTCAGAGCAAGGCTGCTGCTGCTGTGTGTGTATATGTTTTGTGTGCTTGTGAGTGTAGGTGGGGGCACACACACGTTTGAGTAGAAAAGCACCTCTTGAATATGGACAGAAAATAAGGACTTACAAACAAAGACAACTTGGAGGGCTAGAATACTGAAATAATTTTAGTTCACGTTTTGTTTGGAATCTGATGAAACTGTGATCTTTTCTCTGAAAGCTACACACATGTATGAATACAAAAAAATACCCTCCAAAATGTTACATACAATTTAAAGAGGTTACTTCACACACATCATCCCCACCTTTGCAGGGACAGTCTTATCAAGTAGATATATTTAGAAAGCACTATGTAATTGTATTTTCCTAGTTGGCTTGTTGATATCTGAAATTCTACCATTAACAATTTCCTTAATCTTTCATTGCCTTTTACTGGATCTTTTTTTAAACTGTAGGTATTTCTAGTTAATACATTCATTATTAATGCCCCAGTGAGAAGCAGTTTGGCAGGAAAGGAAGAGAAAAATGTAAGCATTTTTTTTTTTCCTGTAGATTCTGTAGAGGTAGTAGACAACTAGAGGTCATTTAATGAAAATAGCTAACACTTACATTGGCGCTATATACACATGCAAATACACATGTGCACACACATGAGCACACACATACCCCTTATGGGAACCCTGTTCTCCTGATAAGGAAATTGAGGCACAGCTTGATTAAATAAGCAGTCTAAGGTCACATAGTTATTTAATAATAGAACCCAGAATTGAAATTACTTTCCAGAGTCTGTGCTTTTCACTAGTATCTGATACTCATCATAAAATTACCTATATTATGAAGTCAACTTTATAAGTTGGAGGTCAACTCCACAGACCTTCTTACTTCCTTTGTCACTTTTTTATTATTCACTTCTCTACCCTTCATATTCCTCCTTCTTCCTTGTGTGATACCCTCTTTTCATTCAAGAAGATTGTATAGCAAGTTAAATCATATCAATTCTCATGATGCAGGTATAGCTGTTTACCCTCTGTAAGTAGGAGATGAGGCTCTGAGGGAAGCGGAGGCAAGGCAGAGGCAGAGCCCTAGAGGAGCAGCATTTTCCTGACTCCTGGTCAGTGCAACAACCTCATGACTAGAAAGACTTGAGCTGGACTACCTTGAGAGGCTCCATCTGAGATGATGCATGGAACCCGAGTAATCCGGAAAAAAAAAAAAAAAAAAAAAAAAAAACAAAAACCCCAAAAAAAAGGAAAAAAAAAAAAAAAAAAAAAAACTCACTGGAGAGTGCTCACCACAGTGGGTATTATTAAGGCCCTAGAACATGAGACATTTCATTCGGTATGTAAATTTCTATGTAATATTGTGAGTTGGGGCCGGGCGCGGTGGCTCAAGCCTGTAATCCCAGCACTTTGGGAGGCCGAGGCGGGTGGATCACGAGGTCAAGAGATCGAGACCATCCTGGTCAACGTGGTGAAACCCCGTCTCTACTAAAACTACAAAAAATTAGCTGGGCATGCTGGTGCGTGCCTGTAATCCCAGCTACTCAGGAGGCTGAGGCAGGAGAATTGCCTGAACCCAGGAGGCGGAGGTTGCGGTGAGCCGAGATCGCGCCATTGCACTCCAGCCTGGGTAACATGAGTGAAACTCCGTCTCAAAAAAAAAAAAAAAAAAAAAAATATTGTGAGTTAATGATAAGGCTTGTTCATTGTGACTTAGTTATCAGTGTTTATTGGGGCCAGCACATCCTATTTATTGCTTTGCATTTGCAGTAGCACACATTTATACTTCTTTTGGTAATAAAAGCAATTTGTACTTATTTGGTGACTGCTTAAACTATAGTGTAAAAGAACATTTGTAAATAAGAGTCATAGTTTTATAATTGCTAGTGTTGGAGAATCTACCTACACTTGAAAGACAATCTTTTTCTAGACACTATTTCCAAACCATGTATTTTCACATGGAAGCAATACTTCTTGCCATTTTATAGGATGGCTCCTAAGTTATGGAGTAGATTTCTTAACAGATATGTTAAAACTTACATATTTCAATGAGAGTTTTTATCCTGAAAAATACTTTTCATGAAGTCTAAGAAATGTGTCATTAATGTGATTTTATCATTGTGGAAATGCCAGAGTGTACCTACACAAATTCAGATAGTATATACAGCTTTATTTATATATAGTTTTTCATATAGAAAACCAAATATCTCAGCACCATGACTGAATATTAGTCATTTCCCCTGTTTGATCTGCAATGCCAATATCATGTGTCTTAACATCAAGTTTGTATATATGCCCTATTATAATCTTATGGGACCACTGTCCCATATACAGAAAATGCAGTCTGTTGTTGACTGAAACATGCTTATTCAGCACATGACTATATACATTTCTTATTATATCACAATAACACGTACTCTAAAGGCTGATCTGTTCCAACCTAACAAAGCTTAACAACAAATCTCAGAAAAATCAAACTGTTTCCAAATAACTTAATAGCATCTCATTATTAGGATCATGAGCTAGTTCTAAGGAAGAAATTACATTTTTCTGTCTCACAAAAAGTTATTATTTTTATAATTATATACATAATAAAACTCATAGAAAATTTTCAGCAGCCACAAAGTCTTCATATGAGTAAAAACCAGACCCACTGGGGTTGCCCTGTGGAGGTCAGTCCATTGCTACCTGGGCAAAGATTTTGAGCCTCTCACTTTAGAGTTAGAAATTTCAACTTGTGGGTCACAGTCCTCACGACATGTTTTAGCTCATTTAACCCTCAAAATCACCTTCTGAGATATAAGCAGAGTTATTCGCATTACTCAGTTAGAAAACCAGTGTTGATCAGTTAGAATGGCGATCATTTCAAAATCTGGAGACAACAGATGCTGGAGAGGATGTGGAGAAATAGGAACACTTTTACACTGTTGGTGGGAGTGCAAATTAGTGCAACCATTGTGGAAGACAATGTGGTGATTCCTCAAGGACCTAGAAACAGAAATACCATTTGACTCAGCAACCCCATTACTGGGTATATACCCAAAGAATTATAAATTATTCTATTATAAAGACACATGCACACCTATGTTCATTGCGGCACTGTTTACAATAGCAAAGACCTGGAACCAACCCAAATGTCCATCAACAATAGACTGGATAAAGAAAATGTGGCACATATACAGCATGGAATACTACACAGCCATAAAAAATGATGAGTTCATGTCCTTCATAGGGACATGGATGAATCTGGAAACCATCATTCTCAGCAAACTGACACAAGAACAGAAAACCAAACAGTGCATGGTATCACTCATACACGAGTGTTGAACAATTAGAACACATGGACACAGGGAGGGCAGCATCACACACTGCGGTCAGTTGGGGGACACCAGGGGAGGGATAGCAGAGGGCGGGGAGGGACGACATGGAGAGAAATACCAGATATAGGTGATGGGGGGTGGAAGGCAGCAAACCACATTGCCATGTATGTACCTATGCAACAATCCTGCATGATCTGCACATGTACCCCAGGAACTAAAGTACAATAAAAAAGAAAGAAAGAAAGAAAGAAAACTGGTGTTGAGAACTGTTCATAAACTTGCCTAAGATATCATAGCTGGAATTTGGTAGAACAGGACTCTTGCTATATAAATCATAAGGTAGGACCATTGTCCAGGAGAATGTGGTGCCTTTCTTCACAGAGTCAAGAAGTCGCAGGGTAAAACATGTGGCCTCACTCAGGGAGCCCTTTCTGAGATTTTAGGTGACAATGACACAGCAACTCTTTGCCTGGCTCTTAAAACTTCATTGTTATTTTGAAAATTTTAAAGATTCAAGTTTTGATTGATTCAGTAAAAAATTTTTTCTCTGAACTGCAATAGATACGCAAAAAAAGTATGCAACTGATTTTTTCATGCCTTCTTGCAACAGATGATGCAATATCATGTATAAATGAGCTTATTTTGAGAGTTTCTGCTTACTGTAAGTAGATGAATTCTGTCCTGAAGGTGGATCCACTCTTATCACTAGTTAGTGAGTATGCAGATTTAGCAAGGTAAGAGATCTGTCCAGGACAGGGTGGAATTTCTCAGGACTGATGCTGATGTTAAGGAGTATGAAGGTGAAGAAGATACCAGCAACACTAAGCACAAGATGACATGAAGCCAGAGAATGTGGAGAACCTTGCACCTGAAGGCAAGGGAGGACTCATGGGGGCCAGATAGTAACCAGAGAAGACCAGAAGCAAACCAGATCTTTGAAGAAACTGATGATCCAAAACTCATGTGACTATAGGGCTATTCTGAACCCACATCACTTCAGAATAAATATTGTGATCCTGCATTTTGTTTCATTTCATACCATTCATGCCCATACCCAGCATGCTTTGGCTGCACTGGCTTCTTTCTGCTCCTCCTGCTTACCAAGCCCAATCTTACCTCAGGGCCCTTGCACCTGCTGCTCTGTCTACCTGGAATGCCTCCTCTCCATCATCCCATATTTACATGGTTTCTTCACAGCAGTCAGGTCTTAGTCAAATGTCGCTTCCTCATCCATCCTGTCTGAAGCAATCCTCAGTCAATCACTCTCTGTTACCTCTTCCTGTTTCGTAGTTTGTTTAGGACTCACCACTCTCTGAAATCATCTTGCTTCTTTGTTGACTTACTTAGAGGCTGAGTCTTTCTACTGGAATGTAAGAGCCATGAGAGCAGCAGCCTTTTCCGTTTAATTGGTCATTATATTCCCATTGCCTAGAATAGGACCAGGTTCATAGTTTGCCCAGTGAATGAATGAACAAATGAATATGTAAAGTCAGACACAAATGAAGAAAGGGGGCCAGGTCTTGTACATCGGTGAAAACAATATGTAATTAAACTCTGATTACCAATCTCAAAATAAGGAGTCTGCTCTGTATATGGGTGTATTCCCAGCTTTTGCATTGTATTTTGAGTGCCAGATGTCAACAAAGAGCTTAATAAATATTTGTTAGATAAAGATGTAATGAAAGATCATTTTACATATTCCACTCTCACTTCAGCTGAACTACATTGGTCCTTTGTGGACTAGGTAATCCAGGCAGCTCTGAGAGCAAGCCAGTCTGTAGGGGAACAGATCATACCCACAAGAATGTTGAGGGAACCTCCATTAAATTAAAAGGCATTTCATTTATTGGTAAGTCATTTTCAGCATGTATATTAAGTTTACAATTGTTATTTTTAACTTAATAGTTTCATCACTGCCAAAATACAAGTTTTTAAATTCTCATTGGCAGATCCTATTTGGCATATTGTAGGTAGTGGAATCCATTTACAGACTTTACAGGTAAGCTGGCATCCAACATGAGGGCTGTGATGTAGTGAATGGAATCTGTAATTAGCCCAGGATTGGGACATGGCCTTCTTCAATTATAGCTAATATCAAAAGCTAATAGCTGGAGTTTGGGAGAGCTGTGTCACATTGAAAATGGACCTAACCTCCTTCAGTTTCCTCATTGGAAAATGAGAGGCTGAGATAGGTAATGAAGTTGAAATGGATGCTGCTGCTGCTGTATTCTTGTCTTTATGTCTTATGTCCAGTCTTTTACACAGAATCCATTTGTACGTTAAGGTTGTCAGAAGCTATTTGTTATTATTTGTGATAATTTTAAAAACACTTGCAATCTGGATAAATTATAGGTTATCCCCTCCTTTTACCATCCCATGTATCACACCTGCATCACGAGCTTCTTAGCAGTCTCTTTTGTTTTTATCACATTTATCTAGGTTTTTTCCTTTCCTTGGTTGATGGTAGTATGTGTATGCTTGGGAGAGGCTGTTTATTTATTCTACAGATGATGCCTGGGAGGCTGAACTCCTGCAAATGCCTGTGAGGCTCCCTAGAGTGGTTGACCAGTGGACACATAGAGATTGTGCTTTGAGGACAGCAAGCTAAGTTTTGAGTTTTGGGCATGCTAAGGCAAAATTTACCCTGAAGGAAAAGAAGACTTCAAACTTCCATGGCATGCACTTTCAATAAATTAGAAAATATAAATTTGGCTAAATATTTATTCTAAATATTAAAGAATGAAACCAAATAATTATCAGTATACATATAAAATGTTTATTGCATAGACATAGAACACTTTAATGTGTTATATACCAGCTAATTCATGCATTATCTTACCTTGTGTATTCAATGTGGGCTTTGTTTTGTTTTTTGTTGTTTGTTTGTTTTGAGACGAGTCTCGCTCTGTCGCCCAAGTGCCCAGGCCAGAGTGCAGTGGCACAATCTTGGTTCACTGAAACCTCTGCCTCTCAGATTCAAGCCATTCTTCTGCCTCAGCCTCCCAAGCTGGGATTACAGGGGTCCGCCACCACGCCCAGTTAATTTTTTTGTATTTTAGTAGAGAGGGTTTCACCACGTTGCGCAGGCTGGTCTCAAACTCCTGACCTCATGATCCGCCCACCTCAGCCTCCCAAAGTGCTGTGATTACAAGTGTGAGCCAGGGCACTCCGCCTATTCATTGTTTACAGTACATTATTCACACTTTAGAGACCTTGGAGCATATCACCATTTTACATTATAAAGCTTTATAGTTTATATGCTTGCTTCTTTGGAATATAGATACTCATAAGAAAGAGATACAGGATATGAAGGTCTTGTTGAGAGAGCAACTGTGTATTTTACCTTTCCTTTTTCCCTCCATTTATTTTCTTTTTCTCAATTAAAATAGTTACATAAGAAAACACAAAAAAAAAAAAGCCCAAGAAGGATTTTTTAAAAATTATCCTTTACACCATCAGAAAATAACCTCATATGACCTTAAGGGATCATACTATACATACTATTTTATAATTTGACTTTATATAAAATATGAATAATATGTTTTTATTTAATGAGGTGTTCTTCTAAGTCATGACTTTTAATAACCAGATGATATTTCATCCTATGGCTGTGAAATAACATAACCCCCTATTATGGGAGGCAGTATAGGTATGTAGGAAATTAGAGTCTGGAGCAGACATCCTGCCTTTTACTATGGCCATGGCCAAATAATTTATGCATTCCGTTCCTCAGTTCTCTCACCCATAAAATGGGGATAACAATAGTATCAGGTTTATGTTGGTTGATGTTGTTACGCAGGCTATTTAAAACACTTAGAGTACTTAGAATAATGCTCTAAGAGGCTTTATTCTTAAAGCATTTTTATCCTATTATTATCTATAATTCTATTATTCTAATCGAATAATTACCTGGCACACCATAAGTACTCATAAACATTATTATAGATATTGTTTTCAGCTTTTTTTTTTTTTTTTTTGAGACAGAGTCTTGCTCTGACACCCAGACTGGAGTGCAGTTGCATGATCTCGGCTCACTGCAACCTCTGCCTCCCAGATTCAAGCAATTCTCCTGCCTCAGCCTCCTGAGAAGCTGAGACTACAGACATGCGCCATCACGCCTGGCTAACTTTTTGTATTTTTAGTAGAGATGGGGTTTCACCATAATAGTCAGGATGGTCTCCATCTCCTGAGCTCATGATCCACCCGCCTCTGCCTTCCAGAGTGCTGCGATTACAGGCATGCCACTGTACCCAACCTGTTTTCAGCTTTTTTAGCTTATAGTACTGTGATGAATATCTTTGAAGCAAAATAATTTTTCTCTTCCCTTATTTCCCTAAGATACATTTTTACAAGTAGAATAGCATCCTTGATACACATTGCTAAATCACCCTCCATAGACATTGTAACATTGTATACTCTCTGTGGCACTGGAAGGGAGAGTGATGTTCTTGGAAGTGTGTGACAACTGCCATGGTGAGTTTTGCAGTTCTCCAAACTCACTGAATATTGAACAATTGAGATTTATTCAACGTACTCTTCATTTTAATATTTATATTATGTTCAGGCAAAGCTAGGAAAAATTAAAAGCATATGTTTACTTTGGGTGTGTTTCAAATATTAGTCTGATTTTTGCTTGAGAAAATATTTGTATTGATATGTAACTTTGCATTTGCCTATATTGGTAAAGTGTTTTCCCCGTTGAAACTAATATTTTTTATTTTCAAGAAAAAAGCAACAAGCCTCAGGAGCAGTCAATCCTCCAGAGCCTATGCTGATGGAACAGCCTCGGCCACCAAGGTCAGTGATTTCCTGAACATAAAGAGACCCCTACTGTATTCGACAGGGATATCATTAGTGGGTGGGACCTGTAGGGAAGGCAAACGGTGTCTGGATATCACTGAAGGTTTTTGAACCAAGTATCGTTTCTGTGCTGGAAGACAGAATATAATTTCTTAATATGATGCGAGTGATTTAAAACCTAGTAAAACCATTTATTGTATAATTCTCCTTGGTATATAAGTGTTAAACAAATATTAATTATCAAGACTATCTGTAGATAATATTACACTTTTGCACATACTGTGAGTAAAAACGTAGTCCTCCCACTTTAGAAAATAATTCAAATCCTCCTCATGGGCATTAATCATACCAGGCACTCTGCTAAGTGCTCTATGTAATTATATGATGTAATCCCCTCACAGTCTTCTTATTATTATTCCTTTATACATGAGGGAACCAGAGCTCAAGGCATTTAAGTAACATTGACAAGCTCACAACACCAGTAAGATGGAGATAGGACTTGAACCCAGGTTTCCTGTCATGAGGTCTTTGACAATGCTGGATCTCATAAGCTCCATCTAAGCAATTTTTGGTAATATAACCCTTCAAAGTTTTGCAACTTATAAAAATCACTGAAACGTCACCTTTCAAGACAAGAAAGTGGCCAGGCACAGTGGCTCATGCCTGTAATCCCAGCACTTTGGGAGGCTGAAGCAGGAGGATAACTTGAGCTCAGGAGTTCTTGAACAGCTTCAGCAACATAGTAAGACCCTGTCTCTACAAAAAAAAATTTAAAAATTAGTCAGGCTTGGTGGTACGTACCTGCAGTCCCAGCTACTCAGATGGCTTAGGTGGGAGGATCTCTTGAGTCTCGGAGGTCGAGGCTGCAGTGAACTGCGACTGTGCCACTGAAGTCCAGCCTGGGCAACAGAGGAAGATCTTGCCTTGAAAACAAAAAGACAAGAAAGTATAACTTTATAATTTTAGCTAGTATTTTTTGATAAATAAAATTGTTTTGGGAGGCTGAGGCGGGCAGATCACAAGGTCAGGAGTTCAAGACCAGTCTGGAGAAGATGGTAAAACCTTGTCTCTACTAAAAACACAAAAATTAGCTGGGTATGGTGACATGCTCCTGTAGTCCCAGTTACTTGGGAGACTGAGGCAGGAGAATTGCCTGCACTCAAGAGGTGGATGTTGTAGTGAGCTGATATTGCATCAAGAGTTGGATGTTGTAGTGAGCTGATATTGCACCACTGCACTCCAGCCTGGTGTCAGAGCAAGACTCCATCTCAAATAAAAAAAGAAAAAAAAGAAAAAGAAATTGTTATATTCAGCCCCTTTCAACTTTGAGGTCTTTTAGTATGTCCAAGATTATCTAAAACCTCAACCTATGTGTCAGTCCTATCTATACAACTATTTAAAGTAAACTTTTTTGTTTGTTTGTTTGAAATTGGTGGCTATCTTATGAAAGTCAGACTTTCTCATAGATGTCACTTGCTCAAGGAAGAGTTAGTATTTTAGTGTTACTCAGAGTTCTGACTGTTCTCAAAGCCCCTGATGGTGCCCAACAAATAATCAGCTGAGAAGTGAGAAGAGGCCAGTCCCTCTAATGCTAAATACCATCCCACTTTAAGACCTATGTTTTTTAAATTCCTTTTCAAAGCCCTCTTCTGCCAGTCAGTAAAAATATAAAAATCATTGAAAGACAATGAATTGTAAATACAGGGAGTTAATTAATGTTTGGGACCAACATAAACTCAAAACTGAGGTCTGCTCTTTTTTAGCCATTCTTTACTGCTGGAGACACCACAGCACCGATGGTCACTGGGTGAGAGACTGTTGCTGACACAAGCAAATACAAGCTTGGATTTCCTCTTTGTCACTATGATTTGCCCAGTCCATTGAACCCGAGTTTCTTCATCTGTAAAATGAGGATAGGACTTCTCTTGTCAGAGCTGTTGAGAGGCTTAAATGAAAGAAAATATATACTAATACTTAGCCCTGGCCCTGGCATTTAGTAGATGCTGGGAAAATGAACCCCTCTGTAATTAATCTTGTTAGCCTTCATATTTTGTTGTTTCCAGGTCTCCAAATAAAAGAGATTCTCCAACTAAAAAAGATTAAATCTGATGGTTATTAGGACTTGTATTTAGCATGCCCTTAAATTATGCCTCTAGAAATGATACATCTCATTAGCAAAACCACCCAATGAGATTTAGTGAGTTATTTGTAAATGTTCTCAGACTTGCTATTGTCTAAACTTTTTGTTAACTGAACTTGCTATTATCTAAACCACACCCAGTTTTTTCTTGAACGTAATCATAAGAATCAGACCTTTTCCACTTTTTTTTTCAACATGGACATTACCGAACTTTTCTGAGATGTGATAGTTCTAAAGAACTTGAGCATCTCCCCACAAACCATGTTCTGTCTTAAGAGCTGGGAGGGGCAGAGCATAACTGGGAAATGGAGATGTTTTAGCCACATGTTTATTGTTCTAGTATTTAACAGCAAACTTGAAATTATTTTCTTGGCTTTAAAAACACTGTCCTCTCCCATTTCCATTCTTACGTCTCCTGTTTCTCTTTCTCACTGTGCTTTTCTGACTCATTCACCAGTTTCCTGACTGTGAGTTCTCCAGGGTTTGATTCTTCACCTCTTCCTTTCTCAAATATTTAACTTTTATAAAGTTTTGAAGAAATGTAGTTGCTTATTTCTTCTTTTGATGCCAGATTGGAACGGTTGTAGCTCGTAGCATTATCCCTTAAGAAATTACATACCCATGCATCATTTAGAAAAGCTGGGGATAATAGCGTAACTTGAAGCCTTTTATTACACAGTTACCATGGCACACACAGGCAAATAATATTCTCCCAACACATTATGAAAAGGTGTGACAGAATGGTAGATAGAATTGGCAGTGAGAACTAATGCTAATTTTCTTGATTCTGGAAATAGTTGATTTGAAATTTAAAATAAGTGATAATTTTACAATTATTAAAATGTAAAGTTTTATTAAAGTTTTAAAACTTTAAAGCCTTAAAAATTAAGTACTTAATTTGAAGCATATGTGTAAGCTATGTATTATGGCATGGTTTCTGTATATTGTAGAACTGTTTTATGAGAATGCTTACAAAATGAGGATTTGTGCCCTCAAATAGCATCCCTTCTGCTACGCAGGTTTGGGTTTCAAAGATCCAGTGCTCTTCAGTCATGTAAATACTTCTAATTTAAAATAATTATTATAAATTGTTTAGTTCTTAAAATCTAATTTTTGGTAAATCAGTAGTGAAAATGAGGCTGCAGAAATTATACAGATTCTGACTAAAACCTCTATGAAAATAGTTGTGATCCATTATCAGTCATGCGATTTTATTGCTGGAAGTCTTCTCGACAACTTCTATTTCACCAATCTGACTATTCAGGTAAGGAAAGCAAGGTTCAAATCGCATTAGGAATATCTCTGTGGAAGACCATGCTATTAAGAAGATGTACTAGTTGAAGTTGTTAGTTCCAATTAGAGCCCACTCTGACTGAGCCAAAAAGGAATTCCTTAAGGAACAAGGGGTAGCTGGTAGAGAAATCCAGGCAAGTACAGCAGAAGAAATCTAAAGCTCTACGGCAGGAACAATGCACAGTAACACTATGAGGCTTTCTCCTGCTGCCACCACAGCTCAGTTTCTGTCACATTTAGAACTGGGTGCCAGAACTCTGCCACTACTGATGCAGAAGACTCAAAATCTTTATTACAACATGGATTTCCTGGTGGGCAGCAGGCTGTACACGTTGCTCACCTCCAATCTCATTCTTGTCTGACACATCTGATTGGCCATCGTAAATCATATGCCTTCACACTGCTACAAGGGAATCTGGGAGTGTGAGTTTTCTGGATCCTGCTTTGGGAAGGCGTGGACTGATGAGGTGGGAAATTATCAATATGTGGTGAGGGTTTTCAAATGTGTGGCCACCTGCTGAATGACAGATATCCTTGAAAGAAAGGAAAACAGGAGAATTACCTAACTGTATAGAAGGAAAACCATAGATGACAGGTTATTCAGAAACATTAGGCCTTTCAAACAGAAGAAAGTGGAAACAACTTCCCTCCCAGGCTAGAGGGGGGGAGATCTATAAAGGAATAAGCACTTATCAGAGAAATACTTTTATGATTGTTCCTGGGTCTGCCACAAATAGCTGTGCTAATTTTGGCAACACAGCTCTCTTCCCAGGTTCTTATTTTTCTCATCCCTAATAGGAGTGAGGGTCTGGATTAACTCTTTGGGTATTGTGGAGGGTGTGCTGACATTCAGCGCCAGCGTCAGCCCACAGTATCCTCCTACCACCTGTGGTTTGTGACATGACTGTGTGTTAGACAAGAAAGCATTTTTATTTTAATAATTATGCTTATATTTTAATGTGCTATAAAAAAAGTAAGCTAGCACATCAACTCTTAATCCCATGGATATTTTTATTTATGGCGAGGCTGAATTGAAGGTTAAAGTAAATCTAATTATTTTATAATAATTACAATAATTATAATAATACAGCTATGGCAGGTTTAAAAAATATTATGTAAGTAATGTACAAATAATAACCAGGGTTTGAGAAATAAGATCCGGAGCAGTAATTCTCACCTTTTAAAGTACATAATAAGTCAGTGTGGGTTTTATTAAAATGAAAATTCTGATTCAGGAAGTCCGGGGTGAGACTGAGATTCTGCTTATCAACAAGCTTCCAGTTGGTGTGCTGCTGCTGGCTTGGCAGCCACATTTTGAGCAGCCAGGAGACTGAATTGTGCTGAAGGTAGGTAGTTTAGGCTACCCATAACCTAAACACCAACTGGAGAATCTGGTTAAAATGCAAATTCTCAGGTTCCAAGCCAAGAAATTTGGATTCACTAGAGTGGGGAAAGCCCAGGATTTCATATATTTAATAGGCAATCCCAGGAGTTTCAGATGCAGGTGATTTGAGAACCACACTGGCAGGAAGGACACCCTTAGGGATTGTGAGAGCCACAGCACAGCCGTGGAACAACAGTTTCCCTTCACTCTAAGGAAGGGAGACCCTTTCTACTTACAGCAGAGAATGTTCCAAAAATTTGTTTCTGTTTATTTTATTTTTATTTATTTTTTGAGACAGGGTCTCACTGTCACTGAGGCAGGTGTGCAATGGTTCAATCTCAGCTCATTGCAACCTCCACCTCCTGGGTTCAAGCAATATTCCTGCCTCAGCCTCCTGAGTAGCTGGGTTTACAGGTGCGCACCACCACACGCGGCTAATTTTTGCATTTTTAGTAAAGACAGGTTTTCACCATGTTACCCAGGCCGATCTCAAACTCCTGACCTCAGGTGATCCACCCACCTCAGCCTCCCAAAGTGCTGGGTTTACAGGCGTCAGCCACTGTGTCCGGCTGGAAAATTTGTTTTGTAACCATGTGATTACTCATCTGTACACTTCAGGAGCACAGACATACATTCAGAGATAGGCATCATTGAGCTGCCTAACTCTGGAAGCTATGCCCAGGGCCCATCCCTATGGGGTGTGGCCCAAATTAGTCACCCTATGCTGTTTTTGTCACAGGAGAAATTAATGTCAGTGAAACCTAGATGAGCTGAGTTTTAGTTTATTTTTAAAAAGGAATGACAATACTAATGTTCAACAACAACAGAAAGGGGATATATACACTATACTTCCAACAAGAATAATTATAAGGCCGGGGGCAGTGGCTCACATCTGTAATCCCAGCACTTTGGGAGGCTGAGGTGAGCAGATCAGTTCAGGAGTTTGAGACCAGCCTGGCTAACATGGTGAAACCCTGTCTCTACTAAAAATATAAAAATTAGCCAGATGTGATGCTGTACACCTGTAATCCCAGCTACTCAGGAGGCTGAGGCAGGAGTATTACTTGAACCTGGGAGGTAGAGGTTGATATACATATACATATATGTATATGTGTGTATATATAGAGACTTTATATATCTGTATGTATATATATATATATAATAAGGACAGAGTCTTCTGCTCTGGAAATGTTAGCATCTTAAAGTTGGAAGGGCTCTTATTTCACCAGATTTTTCACAGAAATAAAAGAAAAAAAATAAGGTGGATGTAAGGAGTACCTTGAAGGGGATGTCAGAGGGCCCTACCTGCCTTGACTGCTTGGTGGTGTAGGTATGGGGCACAAAGCTGTGTGGATGAGTTCACCTTTTTCATTCCACTGGCCGTCACTTGTCATGACTTGACACAGCAGTGTCCGGCCTGTCCTGAGGCCTGCGTTCCTCAAACAGTGACCATCACCACCTCCTTCGTTCAGACCCCAAGTTCAGGGTTCAGAGCCTTTAATGTGTTTGGTGTATAGCTTTTCATATATATTTTTAAAATTTTTATAATTTTTTTCTCTAACTCCATCATTCATTCAATACTTATTAGTTGGCCTTCTTCTATAAGAAAGAGTGGCTTAACCCCTCTTTCACTTATTCATTCATTTCTTTACAGCAGTATAGACCCATGAATTTATATTGTAGCCACTGGTTTCAAATGTATTCTTATTAATTTTGAAGTTTGTAATACTGTAATATAAAATAATCTGGCAGAATTCTGACTGTTAAACTACACTTTTAAAAAAAATCCATTACACAGTTTTAACTGCATTTGCAAATCCTGGTTGTAGTCATTACTAATCCACCTTATAGTTTCAAAAGAGGTCTTGGGGGGAGACTATCTGCGAAGAGCACCCAGCGTGGTTCCCTTATTCTGGTAGTCACAGGGTGACAGCCAAGGGAGCGAGGGTGCGGTACCTGTCATCAGCTGGCCAAGCGCAGCGCACAAAGCACGTGTCCCGCGTCACAGGCTGCGTTACTGAGTGAGCCAGTCTCCAGATGCCAGGCGCATGACGAGTCCATGGAGCTGGACGTCCCTCCCCAAGCATCCCGGGCTCCCGGGGCGGGGCCGCCGGGGGTGGGGTCGGGGGCGGGGCGCCTCCTGCGTCGCGGTCCTGGGACCTCCCCTCCCCGTCGCACTCTGCGAGCCGGGCTGGAGCTCCCAGCGGAACCCGCGGGAGCCGAGCGCATCCGGGAATGCAGACCTCCTGAAAACCAAGCCGCGGTCTCCGGGGGCCGCAGTCCACGCAGCGTGAGTACCGTCTTCCGCCGCTTTGCTCAGGGCCGCGCGTGCCCCCGGGTCGAGCGGCCTGTGTCCCCCGCGCCCGGCCCTGCGCGTCTGGGGCCCGTAGCCTGCAGCTGACTCCCCGGGCTCTGGACGTGCGCTCTTCCTACTGTGGCGACCCTGGCGATAGCGTGCGTTCTGGGTTTAGTGTGTTTCTTGGCGATCCTCCTCCCCGTCGGTAACACAGTTACGGCCCCTTCCGCTGGGAATGTATCTGGTGACCGGACGCGTAAGGTTTGAAAACAGGATTTGTGCGGCCCGGGACAAGTGCCGAAAGAAGGAAAGCAGCAGCTATGTCAATTTGGTTTGGCACCTTTGTCCCGAGGGTTGGAGATGGCCCTCCTCCTCCCCAGCCCTGCCCCACCCCGTGATGACCTCCGTTTTAGAGCCTGAGCTCACTCTGACCTTTCTGCGCACCTGATACATGCTGGGTGTGGCGTGGCAAGTGTTGTAACATGTTTCGGTTCCATTTCCTTGACACAACCTGAGACCATTGTAGGATAACATCACTCAGGGTTACTTTGTGTCTATCTTTTAAGACTACAAAGTGTTTTCACAGAGATTTAACAATCTCTTCCTTGTGGTTAGGGACCCGGCATTCTCCACTTACACACAGGCAGGGGGCAAGTTCTTTATTCCCATTCTACAGCTTTGGAAAATGAGGCAGAGAGTTTAGGCAGCCTCCCTAAGGGTCGGCACTTTGGGGCCTCTCTAGTTTTCTAGAATGACCTCTAGTTTTCTAGAACCCACCTATGCATCAGAATGACAGAAATGCTTAATCAGCAGCTCCAGAAACTTCCTGCTGTTTGAGATGTTTTCCAGAGGAAAAACCTCTGCATTGCAGGGAAGCTCAACAAGGAGTGGCATCTACTGTTCAAAAGGGGAAAGTAATCAGTACTAGAGCTTATATTAATATAGAGTGCTTCTTTCAGATGTCCTGCCTGTAGGCATGAATTCGACATTTGCACACTGATTTTTCAGTATCTAAAAGGAATATTGAGTTGCTGGGAATGTGGTAGGGACGGTGTGGTGCCTGGGTTCTAGGGGGCAATATGAGATTAAAATGAAGTAGAGAAATTTAGCAAAATCTTGCTGAACAAGGAAAGGCCACATCTGTAGACTGATGGAGGAGTAAGCCACCTATAGCAATGAGACTGACTAGGGAACCCGTGTGTGTGCAGCAAGGACTCTTGGTGTCTGTTATGAACCAGCATGCTTTGTAGACTGTGAAACAGTGTTCATGAAGCAGCACATTCAAGTATAAATATTTGCTGTGGTTCAGTGCAGATACTTTGAAATAACAGTCCCAATGCATGAGAATAGTTGATTATATAGAATTACTGGGGAGTTTTGGTTCATTGATTACTCTCTGGTAGAATTGATTGAGTATAACATCTCTCCTGCAATTAAAATGTAAAAGATAGTATGTAAAATAACAGTTTGAAATAATGAAACCAAAAAGAAAAAGAAAGCATTTTCTTTTCATTTGAACAAACTTAAAATTGGCCAAGTATTTATGTTTCTGTTCACGGTTATAAGAACAGTTAACTTTAAGTGATCACTACTTCTTAGGTGGAAACATTTACTTTTTCTCAAAATATGAACTATTTTAATTAGTCCTATTCAAATAAAAATTCTATAGCCCATGCTCTTCTATGTTCATATATATCTTTGTATCTGCTCTTTCATTATACTTTATAATTCTCTCAATTTGGAGATCATATGTATATGGGATATCTGTTTTAGCATTGGTGTGTCTAACCTCATAAGAAGAACATATTGCATAGTTTTTCTGATATATTGAATTAGCAATCTGCATGCTAGAAAGTTACAGGAGGTCTTTACAAACATTGTATTTTATTTTTTCTCTGTGGACACTCTTGACTTAAAAATGTCATCTTAATATTTCTCAAAAGGCATACTCTTGGCATTTTGGGTGACAATTCCGAATTGGATAGAGCTCTTTGCTCCCATTGAATGTCAGAGCATGACCAAAAGTACTTTCTTGCATTTAAATGAACTTTAGTTGGGTACTACCTCCAGTCTTCTTTTAATTGGATAAGAGATATTAAAAAGGACTAGGCATGGTGGCTCATGCCTGTAATCCCAGCACTTTAGAAGGTTGAGGAGGGAAAATCATTTGAGGCCAGGAGTTCAAGGCCAGCCTAAGCAGCACAGCAAGACCTGTCTCTACAAAAAATTTAAAAATTAGCCAGGCATGGTAATGAGCGCCTATGTGGCCCCAGCTACTTGGGAGGCTAAGGTGGGAGGATCAGTTGAGCCTGGGAGGTTGAAATTGTAGTGAGCTGTGATTGTGGTGCTGCCCGCCAGCATGGGTGACAGAGTGATAAGACCCTATGTCAAAAAAAAAAAAAAAAAAAGAATTGAGCCATACCATTTTGATGGAAAGCCATAAAAATACTCAGTCATTCTTATACCATAATCATATCATCAATAGTCATATATTCTTTAGATAAGCTCATAGTCTGTCACGGTTGTTACAAATAAATGCTCTTGCTACCAAGATTCCTCTTTATTTGACTGGAACGTGAGTCTAAACCAACTATGCATTTGAAACCAAAGAAAATGCCACAATGTAAAATAATATTGCAGATTCTTTTCTTTGAAAAAGATCAGTGTGTAACTTCTCAAAGCAGTGGTCAGGCTGGGCATGGTGGCACACACCTGTAATCTCAGCACTTTGGGAGGCCGAGGCGGGGGAATCACCTGAGTTCAGGAGTTTGAAACCAGCCTGACCAATATGGTGAAACCCCATCTCTACTAAAAATAAACAGCTAGATGTGGTGGGGCACACCTGTAGTCCCAGCTACTCGGGAGGCTGAGACAGGAGAATTGCTTGAACCCAGGAGGTGGAGGTTGTTGTGAGCCGAGATCGCACCACTGCACTCCAGCTGGGTGGCAGAGTGATACTTCATCTCGAACAAAACGAAACAAAACAAAACAAAAAGCAGTGAACAGCACAGAATTACTCTGTCATCCTGAGGCCAAGTAAAGAAACTTCTGAGGCTGTTGGCATTCATAAAATAATAAAAATCACTGCTGTCTATGGTTGTACCACATGCCAGGCACCAAACCAAGCACTTTATACACATGCCCTCATTTAATCCTCACTGCTATCTTATGAAATAGGCATCATTTTTTATATCCATTAAATGAGTTTAAAAACCTCAAATATGGAAGGATTAAGCAGCCTGCCTGAAGTTGTGCAACCAGAATTAGGCCTCAGGTCTGTGGGATTCCAGAGCCCATGCTATTAACCCCTGTTTCCCAATTGAACATCTATTCTTGAGCACATTATTTAATGCCCTTCACTAAAGTATAGCATATAATATTAGACTTGCAGAACTACCGGATTCTCAAGGCCTGCAGTTTACAAATAAAAGGAGTGCAAGAAAGATTAAGAGCTCCAAGTCACATGGCTAGTCAAGGGCAGTCTTCCTCATGGCTCCTGTAGTGTCTGTTAGCAGAAAGTGCTTGGTTCACAGGCTTATGTAAATCCTCACCTGTCAAAATTCTAGGGGAGGGACAAGAAGCAGAAAGTGTTCTGCATTTTCTGGACCTGACTTCCCTGTTTTGTTTCATTGTGGGCAGCCAAAGATTAGGCATAGTTGGAATTATTTCATACATCAGGAAAAGCAACTGGAATCCCTAGAGACAGGAATACAACTTCAGGAAAAAAAATTTTTTTTTCTATTCTTTGATGACTGACCTAGGCTGTGTATCTTGCTCTTCTCTTTACTTACAAAATTATTATCCCATCAAAAAGCACTGAAAACCTAGAGTTTGGAAAGCAATGAAAATGAAGCAGTTGCCTTGTAGAACTGAAAGCTCAACTTCGTGCCTTATGTGGATTTTTTTTTCCCTAAGTTCTTGGGGTGGTCCAGTATCAGAGCTCATAATCAGATACTCAGAGAGTATGGCCAGTTGTCCTTCTAGCTTGGATTTAGAGCACAGATCATCTGTGACTATTGTCGCAGTTGCTAGGCAATGCTTGTATGTTTATTTTGAGGTCTGCCCCCATGTTGCATCAGAGGCCAAAGCTTCATGTGCTCTGCACTCCCCAGAACAAGTAAAGCTCTTTATTTTTAACTAAACTGTTTCCTTGTAATATATTTTATGAATGTACAACCTACTCTGCCAAGCAATAGTTATCTTCAGTTTCTTCCTAATAGTCCAAATTCTCTAAATTTTTGCATTCGAGTTCATCTAACCTGTTGCATTCTGGACTGACTGTCTCTGGTACTTTCCTACCTCTAAGTCTTGCGCAAGCTGTATTGCTCACCTGGAATGCCTGCCTGATCCAGCCTATGTGTTTTGTAAAATCAAAATATTTTGTATTAATATTTGAAATGAGGGCAGTCAACTTGTTACAGCAAAAAGTTTATGGGCGTTCATGTTATATCCATGTTCAGATTCAGGCTCAGCCACTTCTTAACTGTGTAATCTTAGATAAGTTATTTAACTTCTCTAAGCTTCAGTTTTCTCATTGATAAAATGCAGATAATAACGTTTACCTCCAGGATTTTATGACGATATATTAAAATCAGATACAGAGATCACCTGTCACACTTCCTTGTATATGGAAGATTCTGTAAGTCGCCACCTCCCTGTAGATGACACTACAATAAGCATCCAATAAATAGTCCCTGCCTTGTCTGTGAAGCCTTTCCTAACCATCTTCCAAACCGGCACCTCAGAAATAGTCTCCCTCTTCTGACAACCTGTAGCATTGTATTGTACCTAAGACCTTATCACAATCAAACTTGTCAAACACTATGTTCTGAGGTATAAGTTAGCACCGTAACTAGATCTGCTAGCACAACGCCATATTCTCCCCAAAAGAGATGGCTGATTTTCATTCATAGATGATCCATTGTTTATCTCTCATCAGAATCACACTTTCTGTTATCATAAACATTATACCTTGTTAGATGACTCTAGGAGGTCTCTTTAAAAGCACCATTATTATACTTAATAATTAAAGGGATTGCAAGAATGTATGTCATGCTGTGACAGCATGGCAAACAGCAGACATCTGAATATTCATTTCCTGAAGTGAATAATCTATCATTACAGAAAGAAAAATGTAAGCCTGTGTTCAATAGACATATATATGGTGTTTAAACAATGTCCATGTCTTCCTTACAAAAGCTCCTCACAAGCTGCCTTGTTTTGTTCTAGGTGTCTTACAGGAAGCAGCTCAGGGTTTTATGTGTATATGTGTTTTTTTTAAAAGTTGTACAACTCCTGGTTGATTATAATAATAATGTAAATGACCTAATGTTTAAATTGTGTTATTCTAATCAGTTTTCTGACCTGCACTATCAACAGAATTTCTGATGATCTAATAGTAAAACTCAATGTTGGTTTTGTGCCATCAAATAATACTCTTGTGTTTATTCATGCACAAATTCATACATTTATCTCAGATACTTGTTAAGCAACTACTGTGTTAAGACTCTGTGGATGGAATGGGTGGCAACTCAAACAGGCTGGTGCCTACCCTCATGGAGTTCACATTTGGCTGTTTTATAAATGTTGGGAGGAAAGGATTTTTTTTCCTACATGATTGCCTTTATCTCAATATTTGAGCTGTGTTATTAAATAAGAATCTGATCATGGTTTGGGACAAATTATTCATTTTTCTCTTGTACATCTAGCAGAGCTATTTTTAAAAGTTAAAATTATTGATTTCTCACATTTTTTAATTTAGAAAATTTTTTGTATTTGTTTTGTTGTTCGCCTAAATTGCTCTAAATTTGGTCTGTATCTAATTTGAGTCTCACAATAACCTTATGGGGTTCATGGTATTCCCATGATAAGAAACTAGATTCTCAGCAGACTTAATTGACCTCCCATGGAGTCCAAGCCACTTAGCATCCACCCAGGTGGAAACTTAAGTCTTTTGATTTATTAAGTATGTTCTTGATTTCTGCTTAAAAAAAAAACCTGAAGTATTAAAACTATATTTTATTCTCTGTTTAAATGAGACTTTAATTGACAGCTAGAAAGTGGAAACAAAAATGTGAATCAACTGTGATTTTTGAGCCCCTTCTGCTACTATATAGGCAATATGGAGAGTAGAAATGACCTCTGCCTCTTGATAAATTTAGAGCTTCATTGATAGGACATTATGTACACTTAGAAAGGAGCTCAGTCACCCTCCAACGCACAATACATGATTCAGTGTAAAAGTGAGGAATACAAACACAAGAGCTGAGAAGATAATAAGAGCTAAATCAGATGCAAATAGTGTATCTTGGCCTACATCTTCAAGGGTTGGGACGGTGCGACTTGGGCAGGGAAGAGGCTTTCTAGGCAGGGGGAATGGCAAGATGCAAGGCTCAGAAGTGGAGGGGAGTGTGATTGTGATGGTGATAGCAATAACTGTCATTTGCCCAGCACTTACCACTTGCCAAGCAGCTACTGGTTCACATGCATCAACTTATCCTTAAAACAGTTATTGAAACAATTCAACAAGAATTGTTACTATTTCAGTTTTACATTTGAGGAAACTGAGGCACAGAGAGGTTAAGCAACTTGCTCAAGGTTGCACATGCACTAAACGTCAGCTGGACTCCCACCAGGGTCTTGAGACAAGAGTCCACCCTCACCCTCTTAACCTATGTGTTATGCTGGCTGATGCAGTGCTCCTGAGATCATAAGGACACCATCATGGCTGGAGGGGAGACTTGATGTGGGGCCATGATGAGGGAGGTCAAATAATGGAGAATCTAAAAATCAGGCAGAAGGCATTAGACTTTGTCTAGGACATATTGGTATTTTATCGGTGTGGAAACATGGTAGACGTTTCTTTTAGAAAGGTTAGTCAGCCATAGACAGAAAGGATTGAGAGACAAATAAGGATAAGGATGGCAACTATTGGATGGAAACTATTAGAAGGAGCTTTCTGTAATCCAGGTGTGGGTGATAGGTGATTAGACTTGGAGCAGGGTAGCAGTAGAAATGAAAAGGATGTAATGGTGATAAGGACTGGAACTGGCACTGAATCAACAGGTGAGTCTATGCCAGGTGATTTCCCAAGAGCAGCTTCAGATCCAGGTGGTATTACCCCCATTTTACAGATGAGGAAATATGGAGGCTCCAAGAGGTTAATTAATTTGGCAATTAAACATTGGAGCAGAGATTTGAGGCTGTATCTACTTTTCTTGGCTTCTTTTCTTTAAGTTAAAATAGTACAGTCTGGTGATAAAGTAGAGCTACTGATAAGGGTTGAAGAATTCCTCCCTTAATAAGAGACACCTAAAGTCATGGGGAGAAATCGACATTCAGAGGGGGCAATAATATCACAGAAAAGACAGAGCCCAAATATTAAAGAACACTGGAGGGAGGGAGGAAGGAGGGATAGGATTGAAGAACTACCTGTCAGGTACTATGCTTATCACCTGGGAGATGAAATAATCTGTACACCAAACCTTCACGACACACAGTTTACCTATTTAAAAAAATGTATACATGTACCCCTGAACCTTAAAGTTAAAAAAAATTGAAGTTCAATATTTTTAAAATGCCTGTGCTGTCACCATATTCATATGCTTTATCTAGCAATGTGCATAATGGTCAAAAGAAGTGACATTAAAAAAAAAAGAATACAGAGAAGAATAGAGCAAGTGGAAGAGGCTTCCAGAAGAAAACAAGTCAGAGGTATAGGGAGGGAATCTAGGGCTCCTAAGGCCACAGCGGCCATCAAGGAGTGACTCCAAGTGACTCCAAGTCACTGAACAGTCAGTGACTCCAAGTGAAACCGCTGTTGGATTGTCAGGTGGAGGAGACTGCATGCACGCAGCCCGATGTTCTTCATAACCCTCAACAAAGGCAGGTTCAGGTGTGTGAAGAGCAAGTAGTGTTGCAGGTGGGAGGATATGGGAATGCTGCCAGTGATGGGGTGGAGAACGGAAGCAAAGTCTGGTGTGAGGAGAAAGAGATCTGACGCATCCGATGCCTCACTCTGCACAAGTTGAGCCAAGCCAGCTGGGGTCAAGGGAGATCACCGTGAGGCTGAATGGCTGGAAATGAGACAGAGAGGACTTCTGTAATCCAGTGGCAAGTGCCTGGCAAGAGGCCAGGAAGACGTGAAGGGACTCCAATGTATGGTAGACAAACAAGTAAGGAGCTGAGGGAATGATTGTTCCATCAGATAGATGTGGTGGTACAATGGACAGGCACACATTCTAGGAGCCCCCCACCCCCTTCTACAGAAGCCCTTATCCTCCCACCCTGGCTCACTTGCCAGGACCTGCTGGGGAGCTTACAGCCCTCCCCACTCCCATCCAGTCTCACAAGACAGTTAAGCAAGCTTCCCACCTCAGCCTCCCAAGTGGCTGGTACTACAGGTTCATGCCCCCACACTCAACTAATTCTTAAATTTTTTGTTGAGACAAGGTCTCACTATATTGTCCAGACTGGACTCCAACTTCTCAACTCAAGCAGTCCTCCTATCTCAACCCCCCAAAGTGCTGGGATTATAGGTGTGAGCCATTTTACCTGTCTGTACATTGCTTTTTAAATAATAATTGTTGAATAGGTGGGTGGTTGGAGAATGATTTATATTAAGGTATATTTCTCTGCTGCTTGTTACTCTGATTTGTGCCTTAATTCAAGTTTATAAATGATTACTAATATTCAGGATATGAAGACAGTTACATGTGCCATTTGGAAGGGAAGTATTTTGATAGCAGCACTTAAGTGGGATTTACAGTATTAATTCTTTAGAGGTATTTTGGTGTATACGAGCACTGATGGTTGTGCTTTAAAATTGGCAGCCTGTTGATGTTAGCAGGACCAGCCAAGTGGCAGGCACTGCAGTAGAGCAACACTGGGTTAGCAGTCAGATGGCCAAGCTCCCAGACTTGGCATACACAGCTCAGAGGATCCTCATGCAGAGAGTGCTCCTTTCCAGCCCAAGCGATGCCTCCTTATCCTCCAGTTATGGCATAACTGGCCACATTCTGAGAACTGCCTGTCTCAACTATCTGCTGAACTAGTTATGGTTTCCTCATCTACATTCTTATGGAACCCTATGACTTTCCTTTGTTGCAAATAATTGTTGGAGTGGTTATTTTACTAATGCCATCTTTGACTAAGCTATAGATTTCATAAGGGCAGGGATGTGCCTATTGGTTTCACCACTGTGTCCCCAGCACCTGACACAGTACCTGGCACAGACTGTATTCTGGATAAATACTTGGGGAGCCAATTAACTCTGGTAACAATCTTGAACATGAGAGTCCATTTTTCCCATCTGTTTAAAACCCATGTATTAAAGCTTGTATTAAACCTTATTACTAAGGTGCTTTCTCTTTGAAGATGTATGGACTAACTCTTCACAATTTTTTATTATAAACATTATCCACATCAATGATATGAAATTCAAACAATGCAAAAGATTATAAAACGAAAGTGTATTCAGTCCTTCACTAGAGATTACAAATCTTGAAAGTTGCTTGTCTTATCAGAATAAAAAGTGAACAAGCTGCAATAAGCCAGAGTCAAATGGGTTAATAATGGGGTGGGCATATACACCATTTTTAACTCCCATGAAGCAGCTTTCATATTTCAGTTTTAAAATGGTTAGTGTCTTAGTGAGGGAAGAAAATTTTCATGCAGGAATCTGTACTGCCATCAGGGGTCAAGTCTTTGAGTTGAATTCCCACTATACCCTGCTCCATTGCTGATTTATTGCTATTCTATGTAGAGATTTTACTGTTGATGGGGGTCCTTTGAAAGTTTTTTCCTTTCTGGAATTTAAGGATCACATCAAGGTATTGTTCAATAAAGTAAAAAGGTAGGCTAGACAATTCAAGGCTGTGTGATTTTAGGAATGATTTAATACATTTGGATGTGTGGAAAATAAGTTAATGTCTACCTAAAGATTTTCAGCTTCAGAAGCCCTTTCACATGGAGTGTTTAGTTTCTATGTTGGTGTCACACGGTTGAGGGGAATCATTAAAGGAATGGAATGCAGCAAAGTAGAATTTCTTGAGTTTGAATGGAAATTTGTACAACCAAGTCTACTTGTAGAAGGATAGAATTATATAAATATGGGGACATTAATCCCCATGACATTTTTAAATATTTTCAAGGAAAAAAGTAGATATTCATATATTTATCCATTAATTTGACAGAGGGAAAAATCTATCTTGGTATATCTTCCAGTTTTCAATACCAAAAAGAATGTGAGAGAGGCCATGCTATGCCCTGCTACAGTGACCGGGGCTTGGGGTGTGTGTGTGTGTGTGTGTGTGTGTGTGTGTGTGTGTGTGTGTGTGTGTCTGTGTGTGTGTGCGTGTGTGTCTGTGTGTGTGTGTGTGTGTGTATTTTGGTGGAAGAGAGTGTCCAGTTGGTGCCTAAGGGTTCTCAGGAATAGTTATGTTTATATAATTATTTTTTAAACATAAGTATACTAACGCTTTGGATTTCTATATGTAAATTATGATAGTTTAACTACAAGCGTCAATGTGTTCTACATTAACTGAGGTTTGTGGGGAAGTGATTTTGTTCATGGGCCATAGGCTATAGTGGGTTTCATACAATCACCTTGAGTGATAGTGTATTGGGGGGTGGGGGAAGGTGAAGGAGAAGCAGGGATGGGCTCATGCTGCCCTGTGACTCAGCCTTTGAAGTGGCTTTGGGCCAGGCATTAGAGACAGAGTGAGGTCCATCTTATAGGCTTCCCTGGGTATTGTTGGCAGAGTAGCAGCTGTTTACTGAGAGTCAGTTAAGAAGGAAGCTCATGCCAGATGGAATCCCTGGGCTCTAAAACCTGATGGACTTAAATGTTAAGGAGCTTTAAATAAGTCTGGGTAGGAGTTTGCAAAGATGATAATTATCTGTTTAAAATTAACCAGTGTAATACAAGTTAAGCACTAGAATAGTACTCCAAACCATGCATGTGTCCACAGGCACATCCCAGTACTTAAATGACTGGATCACAGGGCTGACTTCAACACTGCAAGCATCCGAAAGGGTGTTTCTTGAATACTTCAGTTACTATTCATCGCCTCTTGCCTTATAAAGAAGAGCCTAAATGAGACGAGTAACACAGCAGAATTCCCTCTGCAACCTTGTCTCCACCTTCTCTTTCTTACATGTCACTGAAAGGATAGTTCGCATCCACGCAAGTCTATTTCCCGGAGTTTTGTCCTTGTTCCTTCTTTCTTTTGTATTAGGAATAACACACTGGCAATTTAATGAACATCTACAATTTGCCAGACACTTGGCACACATTATCTCAAATACAACCCTGCAAATAGATGTTATTGGCCTTTATTTGTACAGGGACCTGGAAAACTAAGGCTCAGAGTCACAGAGCTTGCAATTGACAGAGCTGGGGTTTGAACAAAATTTTGCTGAGTTGCAAAGTCCATGCTTTTTCTGAAAATAACAAACAGGAATTATAATAATATTTTCTGAGCAACCATTATGTGCCAGGGAGTAATTCTTATACTAAACTTACAATATAGTTGTTAACTACTAAAGAAAAATTGAGGCTGGGAAACGAAACATAATAAAATTTAAGTATCTTACTTGAGATTGTTCAGTAAATAGCAGACCCAAAATTCGAACCTATTTATCTAGTTACAAAGGCTTTCACTGCTGGACACCACCTCCTACTAGATTTTTGTGCTCTAAACTGGGTAAAACCAAGTTAAAGGGCCAAGGGCAGTATGATTAAGAGGAGCTGAAGGACCATGTAGATTGCAGGTTAGAGAATCAAACTTTCTAATTCTTTCTTTCCTTTCTAGGTGTCAGCTTCCTCTGGTGCAATCAGCAAGCCTTCCAGTATGAATCCCACAGAAACCAAGGTATGAAGAATGCCAATTGAGTGAATGCTAATTTAAGTTGATTGTGCTCAAAGCAAAACAAATGTAGGTTAATTGTTGACAATGAGTTCTATGTGCTAGGAAGTTTTAATTATGAAAGTAAACATTTTCTTCCTAATTGATGGGGATCTTAGAAAACTCAGCTCCTTCCAATGCTTACATCAAACATCAGCTACATGGTTTTAGATTATCTAGAAAAGTGGAGTCAGCTAGGGTTGTTTTGTTTTGTTTTGAGACAAGGTCTTGCTCTGTCACCCAGGCTGGAGTGATTACGTTCACTGCAGCCTCAACCTCCTGGACTTAAGTGATCCTTCCATCTTGGCCTTTTAAGTACCTGGGAAATACAGAGGGACACCACCATGCCCAGCTAATTGTTATTTTTGTTGTTGTTGTTGTTTATTTGTAGAGACAGAGTCTCACTATGTTGTCCAAGTTGGTCTCAAATTCCTGGGCTGAAGCAGTCCTTCCACTTGGGCCACCCAAAGTGCTGGGATTACAGGAATGAGCCACCATGCCCATGGCCAGTTTTGCTTTTGTTTTGATCCTAGATTTGATTGAGTTTTTTAATTGAAGTTGTTTCTCTCCATTTCTCTACATTGAAATGAGAACATAAATTATTAATTTCTTGCTAAAATGGTCTTATTATTCTGGCCATTTAAAAATAAATATAAAAATGAAACATTATACTAAATAAATATAAAAACATACTGGTTAGTTCAGATGCTTTCCTTAGTTTTCTTTTTTTTTCTGATATTTGAATCTTGTGGGGTACCATTTTATTGACAAACCTTTCCTGAGCTCTATTTGGGATTTATTCTTAAAATTATTTTTTTGAATTTCAGAATTAAAAATTTTCTCTAGTGGGATTGTTCTCTTTGTTCTGAAGAGCTGGCTGAAGCTGACTTTTAAACCCCCTCCCTAAGTTACTGTATCTCAAGCTCTGTCTCTTGGGAATATTTCAGGGGAGGGAATTAAACAGGGAGTGTTTTCAAAATTCTCTCAACTAATTTTTGTGTGCCAATTTTCTTTAATGCCTTTAAGAGCTACCCCAACTCCGTTATTATTACATTGCCCTTGTTTAAAATTACCAATCTACTTTTGTTTTCATATCACCTTGCTCTCCCTAGAGTTTCCTATCCCAGGTGGTGTGACACTATAGCTTAGTACTATCAAAGGATCATATGGCCTCATCTTGAATCATCTTCAAAAAACATTACAAATATCTAGAAACACACTATCCACATCTAAGTTCTTATAAATGTCATTTAGCATTCATTTAAAATTGTAATCTAAAATTATTGTTTTTTAAATTTAGTATTTCAATTTACATTGATTTCTAAATTGCTTTCAAAATATACATTACATAATTTCTAATTAATCTGTTAGCCCTTTCTACCTAATTATATTAATCTTAATCTTAAAAAATTAATTTTTTTTTTTTTCTTGAGGCAAGGTCTCGCTCTGTCACCCAGGCTGGAGAGTAGTGGCATGATCATAGCTTGCTGCAACCTTGACCTCCTGGGTGCAAGTGATCCTCCTAGCTCAGCCTCCTGAGTAGCTGGAACTACAGGGGCACACCACCATGCCTGGCTAGTAGTTTTATTTTTCTGTAGAGACAGGGTCCTGCTATGTTGCTCAGGCTGGTCTGAAACTCCTGGGCTCAAGCAATCCTTTCATCTCAGCCTCCCAAAGTGCTGGCATTACGGGCATGAGCCACTATGTCTAACCTAAAATTCAAAATCTTAATTAAGAAAAAATATACCAGAAGCATCTACAAAATAAAAATTCTTATTAAGGCCAGGTACAGTGGCTCACACCTATAATCCCAGCATTTGGGGAGATTAAGGTGGAAGGATCACTTGAGCCCAGGAGTTTGAGAGCAGCCTGGACAACATAGCAAGATCCTGTGTCTACAAAAAATTATCCAGGTGTGGTGGTGCCCTTTTGTAGTCTCAGCTCCTTGGGAGGCTGAGGCAGGAGGATAGCTTGAGCCCAGGACATCAAGGCTGCAGTGAGCTGTGAGTGCACCCCTGCACTCCAGCCTGAGTGACAGAGCAAAACCCTGTCTCAAAAATAAATAAACAACCAAGCAAACTCGTTGCATTTAGAAAGCATGAAAACCAACGAGAGATAGGAAAGAGAGCCAGAAAGATAGGATTTCCTTTTTATTCTTTTGGTTCTTTTTCATCCTGTTGCCTGATTCTAATCCCCTGTGCCTAGCTCAAGGACCAATGTTTATTTCAAGCGTGCCCTGTTATCTAGAACAAATGTCAGCAAACTCTTCACCCTTCTCTGAGAATTAATCATGAGAATTCTTGGCAGTCCTGTCAAACTGGACGAAAGTAGGAGGGAGAAGAGAGGGAATGACAAAAATGAGATTCACATAATGAGGTGTCCCCAGTGGCTGACTAGGGACCACTTTTGGCCTCAAGTCTCTTTCCCTGGAACTTGGTTTCACATCAGCGGTGATATTGGGCAATCTCTTTTTGCTTTGGTTTCTGTATCAGTACAGTTTGGAAGAACGTGATAATAGTACCTATCTCACAAGACTGTGTAAGGAAACATAACGTATATTGGACAGTGCCTCTCTATAGCAAGTGTCCAGAAGGAGTTGTCTATTGGCCAGAGCTGGAGAGACACTGCAGTGTGGTGACTAGAACACACAACCTCAGGTCCACCAGGGATTTCTAACCTCAATTTCTCATCTCTGCAATGGGTATAATAATACTTGTCTCATAGGATTATTATGAAGTTAAAGTGAGTTGACACATGAGAGGTGATTGATACACATTAGTCATTATGGTCATCATTATTATGTTCAGCACAACCACTATAAGAATAAATTTAGCCATTACTGATTTAAATGTGCATTGCACTGTAAGCTGCCTGTGTCTGTGAGCAAACATTCTTAATTGTAGTGTAGCATTCTCCCATGCAAAATCTTGATTGCCTAATTACAAATTGGAAGCTATTAATAGATTCAAACCACTCTACTACCAGCTGGCTTATTTTCCTTGTTAATCATTTAATAAATTATATTTGCATAAACTGAAAGGGTAGTACCATAAATAGAAACTCATTAATGAGGATATAGTGTGAAAGGATCCAATTTAAAATTTTCTTTAAAAACATTTCAATCATAAGCTTTGTTTCCTTCCCAAAATAGTGTGTTGGCATAGCGAGAGGCCATTATTTGAGGAAAGTATGTCTCTTCATTACTCAAGTAGAAGACATGATAAATTAAGAGCATATTTGACTTTAGCCTCTTCAAATTAAAAATAAAACAACAGCAACAAAAAACAGAAGTTTGTGCTGATACCACCAAGCAGATAAAAAGGAAAGAAAAAGGAGGAAGCATTAGACCCTAGTTTGTAATCTCTGACTTTGTAAAGTCCATGAAATGTTTAATCAAGTTTTATTCCTGATTTACATCTTGCCCATATTGAGTATGCACGCATGTACTTACTTTTTTTTTTTTTTTTTTTTTAAGCACAGGTAATGTTTAGTTGGCTAAAACTGTAAAATATCATACTAAAGATGCTAAATTACAACCAGTCCTTTAGAAGCATTTCTAGAACTTTAAATTAGATCTCTACATACAGGGCTATGCTGTGCTCAATAAAAATCCATGCACTAAATATTTACAATCTTTTTAGGATTATGTTAACAGAATGTCATAAAGCTTTCAATTACATCTGTCACTACTTGATCATAAACCAAACTTTGGATACACAGGAAAAAAATGATATTCACGTAGTCTTTACTCAGGGAAAGGAAAGCAATAAGAAATTAATTTTATTAATGGAAACCTCCACTGAAAAAAACTTTCACTGAAAAAATGTAAACACAAACTGAAATATCTGCTCAGGACCTTAGAATGTAAGTGCCTACAACTTCTTGGAGTTATACAAATATGCATCGAGTAGATGCAATAGATGAATAGAATGAATCTTGGTATAATCATTTTAACCCTTTTATACAGGTTACTTATTTGACTGACAGATAAAATAAAATTATACCTGGGGCTGTGTTCTTATATTAGGCCACTCCAATCAGCCAACAGATGGAAGGACCACATCCTCCTAACAAGAAAAAACATAAAAAACAGGTGATGTTGTTCATTGTACTAGGACATCACTGTTTACTAATGGTTACTTCACCGCTCAGCATGTGCTAATAACTGCAATTCACAGTCTTCTGTTAACGCTCGGATCCCATCATGGACTTTCTGTAGGCTCAGCTACTCGTCAGCCACATTCTGGCACTAAAAATAACTTTCACTGCTTTCTGTGTCCCCAATTCTGTCACCATCCCGTTGTTTTACACTGTCAGCCAAAACCCGTGATGAGTATTTCACTGATAAAAACATCTTGTTAGTGGCATAGAAACACAGTGCCCTTGGCTTTGTGATGAGGGTTTTTATTTTCTGCTGCACATGTATTAGCTACAATGTAAATGGTAATAAATCTTTACATATATTTGATATACATAGCAAGAGGACATAAATTGCTCCCTGAATAGTAAGAGAGTATTAACTAGTATGCTTAATTTTCTCTAAAGAGTTGTGATTTCAAGCAAACTATAACAAACTTAACTGATAAAGTTTACAATTACATCAAAATAATCTCTTTTGAGTTTCCTCAGTTGAAGAAAACCTGTGATAATCTTTGTAAACGGTGTCTGTCTTTCTTTTCGTTCTTTCTTTTTTTTCTTTTCTCTCAATTTAGGCTGTAAAAACAGAACCCGAAAAGAAGTCGCAATCAACCAAGGTAAATGATTTAAGTCTGCTAGTGAGTTATTTGGATTTTTTAAAATAATAATTAATAGCCAACTTCGTATCCTGGCACTGCTGTGAATGGTAAACGGGGTTGCTGGCTAATTTAATTAATTTTGGACTGCCCTTTTGAATGGCTGTGTGCATGTAGAATATATAAAATATTCATAACCTTAAGTCCATATATTGTTAAAAAGAATGTACAATCTTTTGTAGATGAAAAGTGTATTTCAGAAGTATTTTGTTCAATTCTAGTTTTTTGTTATATGTATAGGGATTGTTTTCAAAAAGAAAAAAGCAAGAGGAGCAAAGGAAAAAAGGCAAAGGGTAGTGAATATCCAATTCCAATTCCAATTCGGCATCGAGAACAATGCGTCTGCTGAACTCAGCACCTAGGTGACTTAGGGATGAGAATCTTTCCTAAGAAACGGGCTGTGTTTATCATGACAGTCTTATCTCAGTTGGTGGAGCTAGTTATCTGTTAGGAGGCTAGCTTCTGTTGCTTTCCTCACCCATGACTGTCCAGAATGAATGCTATTCTGCCTCTGCATGGAGGGGAACCCCAGGGTGTGTACGCAGCACAAATGTTTCTCTTTTTTTTCTCTCTTTTTTTTTTTTTTTTTAAGACGGGGTTTCACCATGTTGGTCAGTCTGGTCTTGAACCCCCGACCTCAGGTGATCCGCCAGCCTTGGCCTCCAAAATGTTTCTCTTTAATAAGGTGCTGCATTTTATTTTGTCAAGCCCTTAAGCAAGCACTAAGACAAGACCACAAGGCTTCCTGTGGAAAAGCACAGATATTTGAGCCCAGGTACTTCAAGCACAGTTGAAGGAATGGAAAAAGATATGAAAGGTGAAAGGTGAGGCTTGTCTGATTTTGTGGAAGGCCTCCTGGTGGCCCCTGAGGATGGTAGAACATAGAGTACTCAAGAGTGAAGAATTCAGCAGCTAAGTGGAAGCTGTCTTCTATTCCACTGTAAACACTTTTGATGATTTACTGAATCTCGAGAAAATTGGGTTTCTGGTGATAAGATCTTCTCTACTAACAAAGAAAAAATCTTTGTAAATCCTTTGAAAGGAGATTTTTAAAAATACGTTTTCTAGAGTGGGATCACCTGTCAACAAACTCAGTAGTCACATGGATCATGTGTTATCTGTGTAAATTGTGAAAAACAACCAGCAATTTAGAGATATACATGTATTTGAAAATAGTATTTAGATGAAATACTAAATTTTTCATTATTCTGATACTCACCATTTCCAGATACTGCTGGCAGGGTTACTGTTGACCTGAGAGCAATGTCAACTTCTGTGACCTTAAAGAATGGGCCTAAGTGGGTATTTCCTTAAAAAGGCAGAATGTTTTAGTTGGAATTTTGTTCTTGTTCTTGTTTGAAAGTGTTAAAACATTGGATTCCAATGTAATCAAGTTTAATCTTTTGAAATTGACAGCTATCTGTGGTTCATGAGAAAAAATCCCAAGAAGGAAAGCCAAAAGAACACACAGAGGTAAATGATTATCATGAGGACTTACATTATAAGGCAACATCTTTTGGTGGAATGTAATTAAAATCTGTCATCATTCAAAACTAATCCCTACAGTGGATAGTTGGATATTATTTTTTTCAGCTAAAATGATGCCATCATGTGGCAATAGCAGTGTTTACAATTTATTCATGTGATTCTTGCTGAATTTTGCTGAATTAAAACATTGGATTCCAATGTAATCAAGTTTAATCCTTTGAAATTGACAGCTATCTGTGGTTCATGAGAAAAAATCCCAAGAAGGAAAGCTAAAAGAAGACACAGAGGTAAATGATTATCATGAGGACTTACATTATAAGGCAACATCTTTGGATGGAATGTAATTAAAATCTGTCATCATTCAAAACTAATCCCTACAGTGGATAGTTGGATATTATTTTTTTCAGCTAAAATGGTGCCATCATGTGGCAAAAGCAGTGTTTACAGTTCATTTATGCAACTTGCTGAATTTTAGGGGAAGGATTTGCATTATTTCAAATTTTGTACCTAAAATGAAATTGTCACATGTACATCACACTATTTCAGATTCATATAATTTAGAACCACAGATGGCACAGTTGTTATGAACAATTTTTATTCTGTAGAGAAAAGTATCAATATTATGTTTAAGACTACCATCTTCTTAACGATGTCTTTATATGTATATGGGCACCTGTGTATGTACTTTCAGCCAAAAAGCCTACCCAAGCAGGCATCAGATACAGGAATTAAGGATGCTCACAGTAAAAAAGCAGTTTCCAGATCAGCTGAGCAGCAGCCATTGGAGAAATCAACAGAACCAAAGGTAAATGAAACAGATTGATAGGAAAACCTTAACATCAACTAGGTAATAAGATACAGTTCCCCTATTCACACTGAGGTATGTAGTTAAATCTATGAGGCTGTGCTGAATATATTTTGTATGGTAGGGATTTGGTATTATTATTTTGTTTGTTTTGCAAATAGCCTTATAGAAACTTGGGTATATGGATAGCCTGAGAAGGACATCAGATTGGTCTAGGGAATGTGCTATTCATCCTTCTCCCACTGCCCAGCAATGACCAGCTGTGACTGCAGGCTCTGGTGTCTCCCAGCCAGGTAGCTGTGGATTGAGGCTGCCTGCTGAAACCTGCCCCCCACCCCTACACACCTGGGTTGGGGAACATATGTGCCCTGAATTTTATCTGGTTCTTTAAGTGGAAATCCTAAAGCATTTTTAGGGTCTTGTTGTAGAAGAGTTGAACTTACAGAGCCAAAAATCAGAAATTGCTTCTGTAATTATGTGGTTAATAGCAGTCAGCTTTTAGAAGAATTAACATTTATAAGAAATACTTTTCAAAAAAAATAAAAATAAATACTTTTTCATTGAGAGCACTTGGAAAATAATAATGAGGCCTGCTTCACAGTATATTTTATATCAGAGATCACAAATCTATGATCTGCCAGTTAAATGCCATATGTGTATTTTATTTGGCTTACAATGTTGTTAAAAAATATTTTTAATAAATTGCCAGCAATTAAAATTAGAGTATTTCACGTAACATCCCAAGTTCAAACTTCTCTTGAAAAATCAGACTATCTAACCACAGTGGACTCACATGGCAGCAATTGACTAGAGCCATTACACCTGGTATGTGTACACCAGTACAGTTACCACAGTCCCTACCTAGCCTGATTGACCTACTCATGTTACCTGAACGTACAATTTAGGCTCGAGTCCACTTTTACGTGGTGCCTAGCACTGCACCACGTACAATAGAAGCAAGTAAACATTCCCTTATCATGGCGTCCATGAGGGTGAACTGGCAGGTGTTAGTGACATTTGAAACTGATGATCTTGATAACAGCCATGCAGACATACTTATATCTGTCAACCTTTTATCCTCACTGTCTTAGACGAAACCACAAGATGTGATTTCTGCTGGTGGAGAGAGTGTTGCTGGTGTGGCTGCAGCATCTGACAAGCCAGGTGACAAGGTGAGCACACATAAGCAGACAGAAATGTAGGCCTCTGTGCTTCTCAAGTTTCTTTTATAAGAAACATATGCTCAGATAACCTATCATTTGGCAAAACTGAGCACTGTTTATCTGTAAAATTTTGTGAAGAGCATGCATTTAAGGGATCTAGAGTAAACAATATACAAAAAATGATTTTTAAATTTGTATATTCAATAAATGCTTACTGAGCACGTGCCATAAGGTACTGATATCAATACCAAGGACATTAAAATGAGGGTTGACTCAGACCCTGCCTTCCAAATTTATAGATATGAAATAAATCAAATAAAATTTCCTTGAGCATTTGAATAGGCTTTTTCAGCATTCAGTGTTGACACCAGCTATCTTGAAACTAGTATATCACAACCATGACATCAGCATGAATGGATATGAGAAGTTTTCAAAGGAAATATTTCAAGCCCTCTCAGGATCAAGTAGATATATTGAGCTGGGTGATTGTGGACACACCTTCCTTAGATTTTTTTGAAGAGCTGCTTCAGATACCGTCCCAGAAATACAAGATGAGAAGTTATCTACTTTTTTCTGCCTATAGCAATATAGAATTAGTAATCAATTTGGAGAGCATGTGATCAATTTGAAGCCACAAGTAAGCAACTGAAGGAACAATGAGAAGATGAAAATGAAAATTTTAAAGTAGGATAGATTTATTTATACTTTGGCTTCTGTAAATGGGACCAGTATCCTGCTACAGACCAAATGGTAAAGAAAGTCATAGAGTAAATGATTTCTAGGGTAAAGGTATGGTACATCAACCTGAAACATCATTGTTTTTTCCCCCTGGGATTTTGGGATAAAAGGCACATTATTTTATCCAAATTATACAGGTCCCCTGTGGAGCAAAGGTGACATTTACAAAAACTTTTAAATGAAAATGTCAAATTTAAAATTGTTTCTTCTTGCAGTAGATCACTTGTATACTACCTTGAGACTCACAGCCTCAACCCAGGAATACACATCAGTCTCTTGTGCCATTGAGGAATAGTTAGATGAAATGGTTTGAAAATGGATACATTTAAGGCAGAGGATTCAATGCGTTAAAATAGATTTTTAAATGTAATCAATGTTTTCAGTTTGAAAGTGGATAGATTTAAGGCAGGGGATTAGGTCCACTAAAATATATATACATATGTATATGTTTTTTGAGATAGAGTCTCGCTGTGTCGCCAGGCTGGAGTGCAGTGGCGCGATCTCAACTCACTGAAATCTCCTCCTCCCGGGTTCAAGCAATTCTCCTGCCTCAGCCTCCCAAGTAGCTGGGACCGAGTAGCTAGTACTGCAGGCACACATAACCACGCCCAGCTAATTTTTGTAATTTTAGTAGAGATGGAGTTTCACCATGTTGGCCAGGATGGTCTCGATCTCTTGACCTCATGATCTGCCCACCTTGGCCTCCCAAAGTGCTGGGATTACAGGTGTGAGCCACTGCGTCCAGCCATAGATTTTTAAATCAAAATTTTCAGTTTTGAACTAAATGTAAATTAGTGTTATAAGTGGAAAAAAAAAAAAAAGCAATAAAATTAGGAGAGGCTTATGTGGAATTCTGCTGTGCATTCACTTGTGCTAGAACTTGTGGCAAGTCATTTTACTTTATGTCGCTTCTGATTCGTCTGCTATTAAATAGGATTGAGCATGTTTAAAGTACTGTGGTTGATTCTGCAGGATGCACCAGCTATAGGCCTGCCTGTCTAAGGGGAGGGGAAAAGACCTGGGGCTGTAATTCAAGCAGATTAAGAAAGGCCCCCACACGGCGTTATTTAGTGAGAAAAAAGGGATTCTGTCTAATTCAGGGAATCCACAAGGGCTTTGAGAGAGTAGATCAAAGTTCAGTTAGGTATGGAAGGATAGCTGGGATTGCAGGCTTACGAATGCATCAAGGTGTTGAAAAGTATAAGATGTGTTCTGGGCACAAAGCACATTCCAGTGTGGGTGAAGCACAGAGGAGGTGAGTGGTGGGACTGTAAGACCACAAAGACCGGTTGAGCACTGCGGTGGAGAATGCAGAGGTGAGTTTGTACATGTGGTGATTCAGCTGACAGCGGGTAGCCACTGAGAACCTGAGAGAACAGGTGGAGTGATGCGATTGAATCGGAGCTAAAGAAGGATTAAGGGACAGCAGTAGGTGGATGGGATAGAATAGAGATAGGAAGGTGGAAAACTGGTCAGGGGTCAGGGACTGTTTCAGTAGTCCTGGTGAGTCATGTTTTAGCCTAAATTACAGCTCTGATAGAATTAGAAAGCGGGGAGTTATACAAGACAAATTGCAGAACAGAAATCTTCAGGTTTTAGGAAATGACTGACTGAAGTGGACAAACACAAAGTAAAATCTAAGATAAGCTGGTGCTTCTGAGTCTGATGGAACAAGGTTGGTAGCCACACGGTAAGGGAAAGGAGGCTCCCAGGCACTCATTGTCATGTTTGTGCAAGTGCAGAGTTGCCACCTGAGAATGAGTGCCTTTTTCAGTTGTGAGCTGGGCACCTTGAAGGGCAGTCTCTAAGTCTCCTGGTTAACATTGACAGGAGTACAGATGTCAGAGGAATTGAGGAAGAAAAGGGATGTTTCTGATTTTGGACAGGCTAAATTTAAGTGTTTGAAGTGTCCAAAGAACTATGTGTAGCAAGACAATTAAAATATTGTTTTCCAATGGAAAAGAATGAAGTAGGAGGAAGGGAGAGGAAGAGAAAAAGTAGATGGAATAGAAAGATAGTGGGGATGAGGGAGGGGAAGAGAGACATTGAGAAGGAGGAGGAAGGTGTGAGAGAGAATGTGAGTCAATATCTCTATAAGGTAGTGGCTGAATCATGGAAGTCGTTTCAGTTATCCAGACTCAGGCTCACACACTCATGGCCTCCACAGTGTTTTTAGCATTGCAGTCATAATAAACAGTCACTTATTTAGCACTTACAGTTATATAGTAAGTACTTACATAGTGCTGAGCATGTGCCAAACAGTGGTTTTCATACTTCATATTTATCTGATATCTCCAAGGAGAAGTGACTTACTAAAGCCTCAAGCAGCCATGTGTGTCTCAACTGTCATGCAAACCTTGGCAGTCAGAGCCTGTGCTCTTCCTGTGCTTTGTTGCCTGAATTTGGATACCTTCAGATGGGACATGGTCCTCTTTTATCTTAAACCCAACAACTTCACCCATTAGTGTCTGCCAGTCTCAGAAAGCATTTGATCCTGGCCCTAGAGAATGATTTTGGATGAGACCACCAGCACAGGACAGAAATGTGCAGGGTGGATACAGTGGGGACCAAAGTAAAAGAGATGCCAGAGATCATGGAGAACAAAGGACACAGATGCCACAGTATGATCAGAATGGTGCTGAGGGATGGCAGCTGGGAGGCAGTGATGCTCCAAGGGTCAAACTTCGGAGATTATATCTGGATAAAAGCATGGAAACTACAGATTGGAAAGTTATTTGCAATCTTTGATAGAGCACTGAAAGCAATGATGTGCGATAAACTCATTGTAGGGAAACGGGGGGTGATGAGAGGCCGAAGTGAGGGATATAGAGGTATTGATATATGAGGGCAAAGACCCAGAGAGCAAAGCCGGGAGTGGCAGCCTACAGAAAGAATTCATGGTTGTTGCAAACACTGGCTGTGGGTCCTGCAGAAGAACAGCAAAGAAAGAAACAGTCTTGGATTCAAATCTTCATTCTGTCCCTTACCGTGTAACCTGAGGAAAGTGGACCAACCTGAGCCTTGCTTTGCCCATCACTAAATGAGGCTAATATTAACTGAAGCCCTTCTGAAAAAGCGTAGAACACACACAGCACAGTGTCTGCTGCAGAGGAAATGTTCAGTGCATGATCAATGCTATTAATATAATGAATTTATTTTAAAATTTGTAATAGTATTGAGTTTTATTAAGGTATGTGAGAAGGAGTTTTTAATTTCTCAATTCTCACCAGAAAAAAGAAAAGAAGTCATTAACTCCAGCTGTGCCAGTTGAATCTAAACCGGATAAACCGTCGGGAAAGGTACGGAGACAGCAGTGTCCTTCTGCGTGAGATAGTTACCCATATGCTCCATGTTTATCCTAATCTGATTTCTTGTGGGCAAATAATGTGAGGGGGCGATTTAAAGGACCATTTTAATGAATTATTGTTTCAAGCTAATATTGAAAGTGTGGTTGGAAGTATGATTTTCACACACACATCATGTTTGTAACACTTGATATTATAACCCCTTAAAAAAAAAGAAAAAACTCCAGTTTTAGCTCGTGGTGTTTACATTCCAGTTTTTCTCCTGAAAATACACTTTATTTAACCAGTGGTATTATTAAAGAAGTCAGGTACTTCTTTATTCTGAAATTCCTGAAAGAATCAGTCTAAACCTAACAGCCTTCAAATTGTATTTCACATATCCATAATCAGGAGAGTCCTAAAATTGTCGTGTGAATATGGTAGTTGAAAAAAAAAAAGACAATTGAAATAATTATTTTTCATCGAAATCAAATAATACAAGGTCTTTTCCTAGATTGTTGTTTTCTCCTTTAGATACAAGTTACTGTTCATAACAAGTCATCATGAACATAAAAAATAGAGGCATGCTCATTTATTATTGTATTAGACCTTTTTACACTATTATAAAGAACTTTCCTGAGACTGGGTAATTTATAAAGAAAAGAGGTTTAGGCTGAGCCTGGTGGCTCACGCCTGTTATCCCAGGACTTTGGGAGGCCAAGGCAGGCGGATCACAGGTCAGGAGATCGAGACCATCCTGGCCAACTTGGTGAAACCCCATCTCTACTAAAAACACAAAAATTAGCTGGGCGTGATGGTGAGCACCTGTAGTCCCAGCTACTCGGGAGGCTGAGGCAGGAGAATCACTTGAACCCGGGAGGCAGAGGTTGCAGTGAGCCAAGATCATGGCATTGCACTCCAGCCTGGGCAACAGAACAAAACTCTGTCTAAAAAAAAAAAGAAAGAATAAAAGAGGTTTAATTGACTCACAGTTCTGCATGGCTTGGGAGGCCTCAGGAAACTTACAATCATGGTGGAAGGGGAAGCAGTCACCTTCTTCACAAGGCAGCAGCAGAGAGAGCATGTGAAGGAGGAACTGTCACATACTTATAAAACCATTAGATCTCACAAGAACCCACTATCATGAGAACAACATAGGACAATCACCCCCACCACCTAATCACCTCCCTTCTTCAACACGTGGGGATTATCGATCCCTCCCTTGACACATGGGGATTACAATTTGAGATGAGACTTGGGCGAAGACCCTAGCCAACCATATCAGTTATACTGATTTAAGCCAATATTGGCAGAGTAAACTTGTGAGTTCTTGTAAGTTTAATGTCCCAGGTAATTTCTGTTTTATGAACCTCTTCAGGCAAGCAGTAACCAAAAACCATAAATGAAATAATACAGAGTGATTCCCTTATGAAACAGATTCTATTTGGAAGACATACCATATAGAGATTTTTAGGGGTTCTTTGTCTGAATTCTGGAAAACTATGGATAAGCAATAAATATCTAGCATTTCCCTTATCGTTTAAAGCAACATGGTTATAATTCCCTGCATTTTTTTTTTTCTTTTTTAACTGTCAGTGCATTGGACTGGCAGCTTTAATGAATTTATACATTTGTTCATGTATGTAATGCCTTTAGACTTGTTGAAACTGTGCTTCTTATCTGAATGTGGCTTTTTATCTTTCCAGCCCAGAATTTGTACTTTGAGAAACAGTAAAGTCTGTTAGAGATCAGATTTTAACTATTTAGGAGAACTATTTGAAGACCTTTTGGTGTTTGGTGTTTTTCTGTGTACAGAATGGCTTTTTTGTAGTTAAACTAAAAGTGAAATCTGTATAACAAATAATATTTAAATATCTGCTCTTTCTTTTCCAGTCAGACATGAATGCTGCTTTGGATGACTTAATAGACACTTTAGGAGGACCTGAAGAAACTGAAGAAGAAAATACAACGTATACTGGACCAGAAGTTTCAGTATGTGCTCTTGATATCTGTAAAAATTCAGTGAGTAGGAGAGTAAATAAGGCCATGGTCATGAAGCACAAAAGAATATCTAGTGAGGCCAGGCACGGTGGCCCACACCTGTAATCTCAGCACTTTGGGAGGCCAAGGCAGGCAGATCACTTGAGATCAGGAGTTAGAGACCAGCCTGGCCAACATGGTAAAACAGTGTCCCTACTAAAAATACAAAAGTTAGCTGGGCGTGGTGATGCATGCCTGTAATCCCACCTACTTGGGAAGCTGAGGCAGAAGAATTGCCTGAACCCAGGAGGCAGAGGTTGCAGTGAACTGAGATTGCACCACTGCACTCCAGCTTGGGCAACAAAGCCAGACTGTCTCAAAAAAAAAAGGGGGGGGGGATACCTAGTATTCTGTCATTTGCATAGAAACAGGGTGATGTCAGTATCAAGACAGAAACTAAAAACTAATGTCGTGGATGGAAATGGTTTGTTGTTTGGCAGCTGCATTATAACATTGAGTTAGCAAACATTTATTGTTGTGCTAAGATTGACACTGGGACAGAGCCTACTAGATCACAAAGACTTATTTTCCATCCTCGAGATTTAAATAGAACAGACTAGAACTTGTTTTGGTTTCTCAATATTTACCACCCTCAGTTTATCCCTATTCCTAATTCCTAAAATTGTATTTTCCTTGATATTTAAAAAAAAGACATGCTGGCCAGACATGGTGGCTTGCACCTATAATCCCAGCACTTTGGGAGGCCGAGGTGGATGGATCACCTGAGGTCAGCAGTTCGAGACCAGCGTGGCCAACATGATGAAACACCGTCTCTACTAAAAATATAAAAATATTAATCGGGCATGGTGGCACATGCCTGTAATCCCAGCTACTCAGGAGGCTAAGACAGGAGAACTGCTTGAACCCTGGAGGTGGAGGTTGCAGTGAGCTGGGACCGTGCCATTATTCTCTGGCCTAGGCAACAAGAACAAAACTCCGTCTCAAAAAATAAAAATGAATAAAAAGGCATGCCATAGACTAGACAAAAACATTTTATAACAGACATAACAAAAGATTTGTTTCTAGAATTTATAAAGAATAAAAAAACAGAAAAAGACAACCCAATGGAAAATTGGGAGAAAACTTGACTGGCCAATCAACAAGTAAATGAAATTCTCCCTAGAAATTAGGAGAATGATATTAAAACATGGAATAAACACTACTTTGCATATATGAGATTAACAAAATTGTGAAAGTCTGACAATTCCTATAGCTTTCCTATAGCTGCTGGGTGTTCATGATGAGTATTCCCTTCAACCAGGAAGTCCACCTCTAGGGAGTTTCCCAGAAAAGAGCCTGCCCATGTGTGCAAGGAGTTACAAGAACTGGTGAAACATTTGGAAACATAAAATTCAGTGCTTTATAGTGGTTAAAACAGATTAGTCATCTATCAACATGGATACATTGTAAAAACATAATTTTGAATAAAAATAATGCAGAATGGTATGTAGAATATGATACCATTTATATAACATTGGAAAATATGGAAAGTAATGCTGGAAATTGTTTATGGATACCTACATATGTAGAAATTGTTCTAAAATAACTAAATTGACATGCTAAAGTTCGAGATGGTAACTGTTTCTGATTAACAAGGAAAGGAAATTAGGTTTCAGAATGCTAAACAGAAGACATCCACTCTATCTGTGATTTTTTTTCTCAAAAATTACAAATCCAGTAGAGTTGAGTATTGGATTATACAGAAGCTCATTATCTTATTAACTATTCTTTTGTATCAATTGGAAACATTAGATAATGAAAGCATTTGAAAGCAAAATGTATTTAGCAATCAACTTTAGTATTTTGAATATTTTCTAGCATTACATGTGAGTTAAGCCAATTAAATATGGGTGTTTGTGTAAACTTAGAAATTTAGTTGTGTAAAGTATTGGCTTCTTAATGATTTATAGTTTATATCAGTATTTCCATAAATTAATAATGGAATAGTGCATTAGTTTCAGAATATGCATATGACATTCTCAGCTAATTAATTACATATTGTCCCCATGTGTATGATTTTGTTCCAGGATCCAATGAGTTCCACCTACATAGAGGAATTGGGTAAAAGAGAAGTCACAATTCCACCAAAATATAGGGAACTATTGGCTGTAAGTTAAATAGCCATTTACTTTTATTTCACTGTTTCCTCTTTAGAATATAATTTCATATCAGTATTTTCACAACGTTTAAAAGTTAGGAAATATAATGGTGCATGTGAAATTGTCATTACTATGAAGCTTACTCTATCGGTTGGCTGGGGATGCTATAACCAAGTACCACAGACCAGTGATATAAACAAGAGATTGATTGTCTCACAGTTCTGAAGGCTGGAAGTCTAGAATCAAGGTGTCAGCAGGGCCGGGTCCTTTGAGGGCTGTGAGGGAAAGGCATCTTCAGAGCCTCTGCTTGGCTTATAGATGGGTGTCTTCTCTCTGTGTCTCTTCATGCCGTCTTCCTTCTGTGCTTCTGTGTGTATCTCTGGGTCCAAATTTCTCGTTTTTATAAGGACACACATCATCATATTGGAGTAGGGCCCAACCTAATGACCTCACCTTTACTTGATTATTTCTATAAAGAACATATCTCAAAATCAGGTCTCGTTCTGAGGTACTGGGGTTAGGACTTCAACATACAGATCTGGGATGAGGGGCACAATTCAGCTCACAACGAGCAATACATTTGGCCAATCTTAAGGATTAAGTCCACCTTCTCAACGTCATCAAATTGATATTTGTTTCAGAAAAAGGAAGGGATCACAGGGCCTCCTCCAGACACTTCGGTGAGTTTACATAAATGTCTTCTGATCTAAATTAATATTTTTTGTATTTTTGATTGAGTGAACAGGGCTATCAATTCTGTATTTGAGAAGTATGACGTAACTCATCTCCAAATCAAATGGAGTTGCTGTGTGTTCAGAGAAAGGGGTTGGCGTGAGGGTTGTCTCAGTGCTCCTTAGTCCCATAAGAAGGTTTTTTGAGGGGAAGGGGAATGAAAGCAAGAAAGTATTAGGATAGAAAGCATGTTCATAATAATAGAATGAGAATACTCTAACATGTAGCTCCTTTAGAAAGGAAGAAGTAGAAAATAATACTTAGTGAGTAGCCACTGTCTTCAGAACATACACTTTGATCTAAGTTGTTGCAGTAACACATCTCATTTGGTAGCAAAGGAATCGCAAAAGTGCATTCTTCATTTGCCAGGTTCGTGATCCATTCTTACCCTTGAGTGGTTCCCATAAGTCACCCATCATTATGCCTGTTTCTTTAGAAACCCATGGGGCCAGATGATGCCATAGACGCCTTGTCATCTGACTTCACCTGTGGGTCACCTACAGCTGCTGGAAAGAAAACTGAAAAAGAGGTATTTTTAGTGTTGTTGAGGGAAACTTGTTAGAAACTGTTGAACTTTAAAAGAATAGTTAAACAGTTAAACTTTCCTCATCTGTCAATCTAATCTTTTGTATTTTATTTTTCAGAAATCTACAGAAGTTTTAAAAGCTCAGTCAGCAGGGGTAATCAGAAGTGCTGCTCCACCCCAAGAGAAGAAAAGAAAGGTGGAGAAGGTATAGGCACAGTCTACCTGACAGTAGTTGCTTTCCTGAGGCTGATCTAGCTCATTCAGGATACTGCCAGTAGCACATTACATGTGATAAGAAGCCATGATCTTTTCCCTCTTGGATCTGTCTGGAATAGTGAAGCCAATGAGGCTTCTATTGTTCATCTCCAGGCAAGCCTTGTGTGTTTCTACAACTGGTTGCGGATGATTTTAGCACAGTTGTCAAGATGGTCATTATCCAAGACCATCTCACCATGATACAGAGAAGGGCAGAAACCAGAGAAATTGAACTTGCACTCTTGAAACATAAAACCTTCAAGTTTGATTTTCTTTTTCTTTTTTTTTTTTTTTTTTGAGGTGGAGTCTTGCTCTGTCACCCAGGCGGAGTGCTATGGTGCAATCTCCGCTCTGTGCAACCTCTGCCTCCCGGGTTCAAGCAATTCTTTGCCTCAGCCTTCCAAGTAGCTAGAAATACAGGTCCTGCCACCATGCCCGGCTAATTTTTGTATTTTTAGTAGAGACAAAGTTTCACCATCTTGGCCAGGCTGGTCTTGAACTCTTGACCTCGTGGTCCACCCACCTCGGCCTCCCAGACTACTGGGATTTCAGGCATGAGCCATCGCACCTGGCCTCAAGTTTGATTTTCTAAAGGACTTTGAGCCCCGAGGATCACTAGAGGGACACCATGTAGCTGGTACTGCCTACCACTCTCAACTATATTTCACTATGACATCATCCTCCCAAATCCCAAAAGGCAATCCTGCTGCTGTGTGCTGGCTGGGAACACATATCCCCTCTGCAGTCAAGATAACGCTAAGGAACAGTTTCTATCAGAGCTGCTTGTGCCTCTCCTCTCCTGGAGTGGACAGTTTATTTTTATCTGGCAGGCTGGTGCACAGTGGTGAGCACCACACCCCTGAGAGTGGGAGTTCCTGCAATGATCAACCGTTGTGCCTTTAGAGAAGAAGGCAACGGAGGGCCACTTCAGGCTTCCCTGCTTCCTAAGCTTAGCTGTTTTGCTAAAGGTTGTCAGAAGCCTTTTTAAAGACACATTCTTAGAAAAAGAAAGGGTGGTAAAAGTTTACTACTTGCTTCTTTTATTTTGTTAAGAATATTTTATAATAATATTCCTATAGCTTTATGTCTAGCTTACTAAATAAGGGGTGCAGTGTGCCCCAGAGAACGCTGTTACTATAGAAACGTGTCTTAGCCCCAATTGCCACTCATTGGTAAGTTCTTTTTCCTTTCTCTCTTTTGCAAGGTTTCCAATAAAATTGCCTTTCTAGAGCACTTCCCCAATCCACAGTTCATCTTATAATCTAAAATGTATTTCACAAAGAAGTAAATGGATTGTTCAGGCTCCAGAGTTGTCTTTTTTCATGCACAGAATTTTTTACTTTTAACAGGATACAATGAGCGATCAAGCACTCGAGGCTCTGTCGGCTTCACTGGGCACCCGGCAAGCAGAACCTGAGCTCGACCTCAGCTCCATTAAGGAAGTCGATGAGGTACTGGCCTTAGAGTTGATTTACAAAGCCTGTTAGTCAGCACGTTACAAAACTGAATGCATGCTGCATGTTTAGAATTCTTGCACAACTTTTATTGGAGAGTAAAAGTGAACATTCTTCATTGTGTCTTATTTATTAGCAACTAAGGGGGAAGTTAAATGATTGACTTGTGAAACAGCTAGAATTTTAACACTTGAAATGAACAGGAATCTCCCTTGCTAGAGCTTAAATGACACCTGACTAAATGATAACAAGGAGACAGTGCATGGGGAAATAGTGAAGTTTGTCTGCTATTGTGGCAATTAGAAATTTGTATTTTCAGAAGGGTTCTGGATGCTTCTCTTTATAAGAAAAGGAGATGCCTATACAAGGAATGGAACGATCCTTCATTTATCACTATGAGGAAAGATGTTGAAAATTTTGTCTCAAATTAAAATCAAGCAGCAATTACTTGGTAACTAGAGTTCCTGCATATTTAGAGAATAATGCTGACTAATGTTTATTCCACCACACTCCAAGATCTTAACATGCCTTCTGAACCAAAGCAAGCTTATATCTGGTGTAGGAAAGTTTTAATATTAAATTATAATTTTGGTAGAATTTTTCAACTCGGTCCTCTGCGGGGAAGGAGGTAGGAAAGAAGAGAGTTGCCTGTTCCTGACAAGGCAGTGTTGTGAGGGGATGGAAAGGCAACCTGGGACCCCTGGGGGCCCACACCACCTCCATCAGCTCAGGGTAGGGGAGCTGGCAAGCATTGCTGTCACAATGCCCCATTAATGCTGTCACTTCCTGTTCTGAGTCATCAGGGAAGGGGAGTCTCCCTGACTCCCAGCAACTAGCCTTGAGTCTGGGACTACCCTGGTCCAAGATGGGCCAGTTTCTATCTTCGACTTACTTGGAGGGCTCACCGACCACAGTGTGGCACAATAAACTTTATGATGGTGAACACAGGGGAGCAGGAGAAACCATTCCTATCCTCCAGGACCAAGTAATGTATTGGGAAGAAGGGAAACAATTACAACACAATACGGGATGTACATTACTTAGAGTAGTCCATAGAAGCAGTGGCAGAACCCTGGGGGGAGTCAGGTGACCAAGCTGAGTTGTGGCTTTACCACCTGTGGGAGACAGGGCCACAAGTAAATTGCACTTTTGCCTCAGGCATCTTATAGACAATTAGGGTGAGGCAATAAATATGGGAAGGGAGGCTATAAACATGTTACAAATCCCAGGATTGAAAGAGTCTTAAGTGACTAAAAGCAGATAAGCAGATGTTTAAAAAGGTGACATAAAGTAAGTTGTTAACCATGTGACTAACTAGTTTGAGAATCCACATGAATGTATTAAGTTTCCTCTAGAAAACTTCAGAGTAACAGCAAACTAAAATTCCAGCAAAAAGAACTCTTCTTTTCCACTCTTGTGATGTACTAGTTGTATTAGTCTGTTCTCATGCTGCTAATAAAGACATTTGGAGACTGGGTAATTTATAAAGGAAAGAGATTTAATTGACTCACAGTTACACATGGCTGGAACGGCCTTATAATTATGGTAGAAGGTGAGTGAGGAGCAAAGTCATGTCTTACATGGCAGAAGGCAAGAGGGAGAGCAGATGCAGGGGAACTCCCCTTTATAAAACCATCAGATTTTGTGAGACTTATTCACCATCATGAGAACAGTACAGGAAAGCTCCACCCCCATGATTCAGTTACCTCCCACCAGGTGCCTACCACAACACGTGGGAATGACAGGAGCTACAATTCAAGATGAGATTTGGGTTGGGGACACAGCCAAGCCATATCACTGGTTTTCCTTTTTAATCATATACAAAGTATAAATGTTTCTAAAAAAGATCTTTCAGTCCTTCTTAAGCTGAATTCTTAGTACCTGACATAGTGGGTTCTTTACATCCCAGATAGTCTGATGTGAAGGCTTAGGAAGGTCACTATCAGCCTGGAGGAGTGTCCATTGCCACCCTAGACTGGAGAGCTCTCTGTGGAAAACCACACAATTCTCCAGAGAGGAGACCCATGCCTACTTGGTATTCCTGTCATCTACCATAACATAAAAGTTTTTTATTCTATAATGATACCCCATTATAAATCTCCCACATTTTTAGGTGTGACTACCTAGTCTAGTGCCATTTCAATTCAGTAGACTCTTTTTTTTCTATGCCTACTATGTACAAACCACAGTGTGGGCATTTCAAGAATATAAAGAGCAGAGAAGAAAATAGAAGTTCTGGCTGCATGTGTAACTCTCATGGTCACAAGCCTGAGATTAGTGGGGAGGACTGTGTTAATAGAGCTGACCAAGGGTATTCCTGAAGGCTGCTGTGCCCTGACCTGGATGGGGAGTGCTGCTCCATGATAGAATTTTTCCATATGCTGAAATAAAGCATGACTGGAAATGTTTAAAAGAAAAGCATGACTTCATCCTTTAGTGAGAGTTTCTCAATAAAACAGTAAAACTAATTCCAAAGCATAGAACAGTACCTGTCTCATTAAAAGTGCTCAATAAGGCCAGTGCAGTGATTCACACCTGTAATCCTAGCACTTTGGGAGGCCGAGGTGGGTGGATCACCTGAGGTTGTGAGTTTGAGACCAGCCTGACCAACATGGAAAAACCCCGTCTCTACTAAAACTACAAAAAGTTTCTCAGGCGTGGTGGCGCATGCCTGAAATCCCAGCTACTGGGGAGGCTGAGGCAGGAAAATCGCTTGAACCCAGGATGCAGAAGTTGTGGTGAGCCAAGATGGCACCATTGCACTCCAGCCTGGGCAACAAGAGTGAAACTCTGTATCAAAAAAAAAAAAGTGTTCAATAAATACTAATTAATCAACTAACCAATCAGTAGAGAACTACACTCTTAGGCTAATATATAGATGGGAACCATGGGCTGGGTTGGAATTTGCCAAGTGAACCTCCTACCTTGGTTTGTAAATTAAATCCACACCTTGATATAGGTACAAATTCTTACATATTATGGGACTTCACACTACCAATCAGCAGGTTAAATTGCAAGTGTTGTGTCCTAGCAGTCAGTGGTCTACTGTAGAACTGCACTTTTATTTGTAATGCAGTTATTTGTTCATGGTTCAGTAAGCTAGAGAAGTCCTGGCATTATTGAAGGGAGTCCTTTTAAAAGAGGTAAAACAAGTTATCCATGGATCACCCAAGATTTGCGATGGGATGCTTATCCCATTTCTGACCTGGGTTTAGTGTAAAAATTAGGGCGTTTTCCCTCCCTTCCTTAGATAGCTGCTTCGTTGACTAAGACAGATGAAGGCCATTAAAATGATTGCAACTAACTGCTGCACTGTGCTTACTGTCTTCAAAGAATCTCTTATTTACTTTTCTCTGGTGATCTTCACAAGTCAGTGAGCTAGATAAGGGTTATTAGTAACCACATTTTACAGCTGAAGAAACTGAACCAAAGAAAGGCTAAGTGGCTTCCCAAGGTCATAGCAGCTGGGAGCAGAGCAGGGCAGCTCCCGGGATCCCTGGCTGGGCTGCTTTTGCTCAGTCACCCACTGCTACCTTTCTCACAGCTGCCCACCATGGTCTTCTGCTTTGTAGTTTACAAAGCTCTTCCAGATGCTTTTACCAGATTTGGTCTTCTCTATAACACTCAGGAAGTACACAGAGGAAGTGATATCATCTCATTATGTGCGTTATCCAACTACTTTTTTTTTCCCTCCACTTTCATCAGGCAAAAGCTAAAGAAGAAAAGCTGGAGAAGTGTGGTGAGGATGATGAAACAGTCCCGCTGGAGTACAGATTAAAACCAGCCACGGTAAATCTTCAGCTGCAGTGCATGACAACAGCAGCTTGCCTTTGCATCTTGTTTTGTTGTATCTGTACCCTTGACACTGTCAAAGGGCACGTCTGTCCACCATTGAGATATCAACTCTGAAAACCCTGAACCTTTTCTTCTCTGCGCCCTACAGTTAAATCCGTCGAGGATGGTTTTTCCCTGCCTCGCTTCCTAAGTAGTGACCATGCTCATTAAAATCTCCGGAGATTTAAATGTTTCATTTATTAACAATTCTTACAATAGATCCTTAAACTCAGAAGGAACGATCTGGGGGTAATTTTTTTTCCCTAACTGTTATATAGATAAAACCACCATAAGTCTTCTGAGGGGTAGGTATGAATGTACAAAGTTTTACCAGTAGCCTAAGTTAAGGTGGTTTTGTTGCTGTTGTTTTTGATTATGGTGAGGATGGTAGACTAACTCCTGTCATTACATTTATAATTTACTTTTGAAATCATGCATAAACACATGATGGAAAATGGTTGCAATTCTTATATATGCTTAAATATGAAAAGTTTCTAGACTTTAGAAATATTCTGAATTAGGAAACCTCATATCCAAAAAAACTAAACAGTGCTATAGATGATATCTACCTCTTCACTCTAGGTTGGAGAATCAGGATTTTAAAAAAGCTTTCATTAACATAGCTACATCTTTATTGCCAAAGAACTTTTTTTTCCTATTACTCTATCCAACAGATGAAAAAAAATTTTTAGCAACTTAAAGTAAATGTGCATTCTCTTTGGTAACATCTTGATTTTTACAGCTCAACTCCTTTTTTTATACTTTATGAAAAGTAAATCTGAAACGCAAATTCATGTAAATCTTAAGAAAAAAATTAGCCAACATCTCATATCCTGGAATTCCCAGAAACAAATTTGATTGAACATGAAAGCAAAATTTTCTCATTCATTTCCAATGAATTTTAATTTCATTTACAGGATGAATATGGAAAACCACTATTGCCAGAGCCTGAAGAAAAACCCAAGGTGAGGGAATACACTTTTTTCTGATACTTAAAGACTAATAGACCTGTGAAGTATAAATTAAGATAATTTTGACAGTCCAGAGTTCACTGTGCAGACTTGTATGCTAACCTAGTACAGAGGAGGGGGGACCTTCTGATGCTAACACCTGGCTGATACCTGCGGCTCGTTTCCATATCTTTTAAAGATGATCTTCCTCAGAAATCATTACTAGACTCTAAATTTCTAGGTAAAATTTATTGAACACTAGAAACTGATGTCAACAGAGCCCTTAAGTCAGATTAAGCTAGCACATAGAGTTCCATCCTGATGAAATTCTCTAAGGATTCAGTATCGCCTTAAGTTAGTAGTAACCTGTCAAAATAATATTAACCAGCAACATTTATTAATCACTTGCTATGCACTTAGCACTGCACCAAATGCTTTTTAGATATTATCTTTGTGAGTCCTCAATAAATGCGGACAGTACTGTTGTTATTCCCATTTTACAGTGAGGAACTTGAGACACAGAGGGCCCATGGAAACAGCCCAAGGTCATGCAGCTAGAAAATAGCAAGCCAAACCCAGGACTTAGACCTCAGGCCGTTCGGTGCTGGGCCCCAGCATCTGAATCACATGGCCTTTTATCATGTTACTATTGTCAGTGACACCTTCCACATGCCCTAAACTAATACCACTCCCCTGAAAGAACAAGGGGTAGCAGAACTTTCCTGCCAACATCCCACATAGTCATAGGAACGGAGCATATGATCCGTGTTTTCTCTTATTCAGAAGAGAAGTCATGAGGAAATAGAAAAATAATAATCACATTTTTAAAAACCATACAGATCTTCACTGGAGAGAACAGGCAATTTTATTTGAACAAAATTCTTCTGAAACTAAAATATCAAGGGAACCTTTGACCAAGTAAACCATTAATACTTTTATGGTACTAAGGTGTTTAGTATTTATTTGTTTCATGAAAATTTTATCTTATCGTTAATAAACAAAAAATATGCACTTTATAAATTATCTTTGGGTTTTAAGTATGGCCTTATATGTGTTCATCAGAAAAAAATATTTTTTGCTCCACGTAAACTTTTTTACAAAGTAAACAAAGGTCCCCTTGTAATAAGGAACTTCTTATATTACAGCCTCGGAGTGAATCGGAACTCATTGATGAACTTTCAGAAGATTTTGATCGGTCTAAATGTAAAGAAAAACCATCTAAGCCAACTGAAAAGACAGAAGTATGTCTCTAAACATAAATCTCTAGTTTTGAGGTTTTTGATCTTAAAAATGTACGACAGACCAGGTGGATCATGAGGTCAGGAATTCAAGACCATCCGGCCAACATGGTGAAACCTCGTCGCTACTAAAAAATACAAAAATTAACTGGGCATGGTGGCGTGTGTCTGTAATCCCAGCCACCTGGGAGGCTGAGGTAGGAGAATTGCTTGAACCAGGACCCGGAAGGCGGAGGTTGCAGTGAGTTGAGATTGCACCACAGCACTCCAGCCTGGGCTACAGAGCGAGTCTCTGTCTCAAAATAATAATAATAACAATAATAATAATGTGAGACAAACTACTTTAACATGAAGCAGTCGATTAAAAAGCCCAATATGCCATCCTTTTTTCTATCTCATTTTTGTCTTCCTTTGTGAATGTGCTTTGTTCCCCAACCTAACCCTCATATTCTTGCAATCGAAATTCTTGCAATGACTCCTTCAGAGGAGCTCTGGAACCCATGCCTTTCTTGTCCCAGCTTCTGTCACTGACCTGGTTGAAGCTGTCATCACCCCTCTCCTCCGGGCTGCAGTGGCCTTTCTGCAGTCCTTCATGCCCACTGGACTCATTTTTTCTCAAGCATGTCTGTAGTCATGCCATTCCTCTGCTTCTATCCCCAGGAACTTCCCATCCCTACAAAAAAAACCTTCCCATTACCATATTCTTGACCCATTTTTCTTTCCTACCAAACTGTGTCCCTGTGTCAGTAAACTGAACAGTAAGTATGCATGCGTCCCTGCTTTTCTTATTTGGTTCCTCTGTCTTGATTGGCCTTTCTTTCTAATGCTAGATCAAGTAAAGTCTGATTTATTCTTTCAAGACTCTGCTAAAATATGGCTTTCTTTATCTCCTGCTTTTCCTCCCTAAACCATATCCATCTAACCTTTATTAAGCAGAACACAACATGGCAGAGGATCTGTAGTTCTTTTTTAATATATCACGATTAAAGCCTTTGTTACAAAGAAAAGTTTAGCTGTTTTCGTCCCTCTTTAACATTTATACCAAGTTTAAGCTGGTAGTAAGTTTCTTGAACAAAGAGATCATATCCTATTAATGACCATCTGCTGAGCACCTTGCATGTAAGATAGGCTTCCATGAATGTCTAGATTTAAAACAATTTGTTTAAAGTTTTTCTTTCTTTCTTTCTTTCTTTCTTTCTTTCTTTCTTTTTCTTTTCTTTTCTTTTCTTTTCTTTTCTTTTCTTTCTTTCTTTCTTTCTTTCTTTTTCTTTCTTCTTTTTCTCTTTCTTTTCTTCTTTTTCTCTTTCTTTCCTTCTCTTCTCTTCTCTTCTCTCTTTCTGAGACAAAGTCTCACTCTGTCTCCCAGCTGGGAGAATAGTGGCACAGTTTGGGCTCACTGCAGCCTCAGTCTCCCAGGCCCAAGCAATCTCCCACCTCAGCCTCCTGAGTAGCTGAGACTACAGTTGTATGCCACCATGCTGGCTAATTTTTGTGTTTTCTGCAGAGCTGGGGTTTGGCCATGTTGCCCAGGCTGATCTCAAACTCCTGGGCTCAAGTAATCCACCCACCTTGGCCTCCCAAAGTACTGGGATTACAGGCATGAGCCACCATACTCAGCCTTGAAACTTGATTCTTATAATAAAATAAGATGGTACAGTAGCTCTCAAACTTGAGCATGCATCAGGATCACCTGGAGAGTTTGTTAAAATACAGACTGCTACACTCTACCTGCAAAGTTTCTGACTTAGTACATGGGGCGGAGTCTAAGAATCCACATCTCTAGGTTTCCTTATGGTGCTGAGGCTATTAGTTCAAGGATTACACTTCAAGAACTTGTGGTTTATTACTACTACCTTCCATTGCTACATAGCTGTATATAAAGTGCTCTTAGATTTGTATCAACACAACATTTTACGTAATGCTATATTATATAATAGGCATATTTTATTGTTACACGAAGTGACAAATAAATGCTATAAATAATAGCAATAATTGCTCAGATGTATTGGGCTTCCTGTATTCCCAGGTACTATGCATAGCACTGTGCCTGCATTGTCTCATAGGCCACATACCAACCCTTCAGATGTGGAGACTGCAGTTGTTCTCCTTTTACACATGTGGAAACTCAGTTTCAGTGAGTTTCAGTGACTTGCCTAAGGCGAGAGAGAAAACCGAGCTGAAAAAATGGCAGCTGAAGGGTCTTAGCATGCTTCGGCTTATTTACTATTCAACAATCCTTGGATAGTCAAGAGAATCATGTTCACACCATATAATGTACCAGAGTGTCTTGTTGGCCTATCCTTGCTCAGGCTTATGAACCAGAATTTCTAAAGTTATTGAGAATACTTGCTTCTTTCCTCAGGAATCTCAGGCCCCTGCTGCGGCTCCTGTGGCGGAGGCTGTGCCTCGGACCTCCATGTGTAGCATACAATCAGCACCACCTGCGCCGGCTGCCTTGGTGAGTGACTCCCTGGGTGTTTAAGCTTGAGAAAGTTTTCTTCCTCCTCCTGTCACTCTCTGCTGTGTGTTACCATCATTTTATCTTATTCTGACAAATTAAAAATAAAATCTGATATAGTGATAGTATCTATTATTTCTTTGGGCTTCAGAGGTGTCCTAGAAATACATAGTAAGATTTAAATTATTAATTAAATTACTCCAAACTGTATTTTTCTCTACTCTTCTGAAATTCTTTCTAGTTCTCCAGCGATTGTGGATAATCCTGCTTTTTCACTTTTCTGCATCTTTTAAGCTTATTTGGATTTCCACAGAAAGCCCAATGTCACTTTTTATTGACTTTCTTGGTAAAATAACATGCATCAAAATCATTATGATTCCTCTCCACTCTCCCAACTACAGGAGGCAACACTGACTCAATTTCTTTCTCTTTCCTTCTTTTCATGCATCTCACTTTCTAATTGTCATAAGAAGTGTGATATTTAACTAGCAGAATTTTTGTTTTTCTTTTGATTTTAGTGAGGTTTTTTTCCGTTAGTTAATGATAGAATTGGACTCAGGGAATAACACCTGATGGAATTTTATTTCATTAATACAGAATTAGTACGTCTTCCCTCTGAACACCTAAATTTTATCATCTATTGTGCCATTGCTCTGGATGCTTTGCAGTCTTCTCATTAAATTTTCACAAGGACACTATGATGTCTGTCCTGTTCATCTTCCTATGATAGATGAGGGAAATGAGGCTTTGAATTGACCTTGAACAATCCACTTAATATTTCAGAGCCTTGGTTGAGATTAAAGATATGGCCCCAGATCACAGCTGTCTTCAAGCATAGTGTGGATATGGGCCAGATCTCAAGCTTACAAGTATAATTTGATCATTCCTATATGGAAAAAAGGCAGAAGGGACATGCTTGAAGGAACCACTTCCAAAGGGATTAGGAGAGGCATGCAGGTGGAGGGCAGGATTACACTGAGAACTGAAAATAGTACCATTTTCTATGAAGACCAGTGAGCCAACAACAGACCAGCACAGAGGTGTGGAGCACTCGGTGTGCCTGGCATGTGCACATTCAGTTGCTTGAGAAGAGGGGCCTTGGAAAGGATGTCACACGGTGTCTGGGATGCTATGTGGTGGCTGCCTACTGCCTGAGAAGTCCTTGGTGCCTACTGCAAACCCCTTGAGTCCAGGGCCTCCTTTCTACCTTAGAACCTGAGCCCTCCCCAATTTTTTGAGGTTTCAGGGCACTCTTCAAGAACTTTTTACAGCATGGGTGCCTGGCCACAGTGGTAAAGAACAGGAGAGGAGGAGGGACTCTAGGAGGACTCCAGTGAAAAAAGCAGGCAAAGAGGCCATGATTGGAGTCAAAATGACAATAGCCAATATTCCCCAGCAGAACTCTTGTGACCAAAACCTGCACCTGCACCTGCACCATCTGCCTCATCTGCCAAGCTTGACTGCCAGGCCCTTAGAGTGCTCAGTTCCTTCCCGACTTTACCCTGACTGTAGAGCTGAGCATTGGATTGTTAGATGACACAAAACAAAACAGAAAGCTCTTGTTCTCCCCTTCCCTGTCCTCCTTTCCAGGGCCTCAGCCCCACCAACTCTGGCCACGGTTGCCAAGGTTACTGTCACTGAGGCAGTTGGCATTTCTGGGATTGTGACACCCGAAAGCCAGAAAGAATAGCTGTGGAGTGTAATAAAGGTCAGTGGACCCAAGAAAGGCAGGAAGATTAGTGAGTAAAGGGAGACAGACCAGAGGAAGAAGATGAATGTGTTCCCTAGGTGGTTCTTGTGTGTATAAAAAGAAAATTTATTAAGGAAACCCAGAGACTTGAGTTGTAGTTCGATAATATGAAATACTACAGAAATAGAAGTTTTGGTCTTTATTCCTGTTTCCAGATTCCTTCGTTCTTAAAACTGCTTCTGCTAGGTTTTCTTTAACTGTTTCAGTAATTTATTAAGCAAGAGCTTGGCAAAGGGCACAGGCTTGGGGAAGCAGTGGTTTCTAAAGATTCTATAGCATAGAATATGAGAAAACAGGATTGTAGTCTGAGAAAGTGTCTTAAATCATGTAGAAACTCAGATTTCTTGGATAAGACATGGGTACCAGTACAACTCTTGATATCCTTGATAAGAGTATTGCAGCTCTTAATACTTACTTTAGGTATAATCCTGAACAGGTTAGACAGCTCAGGGATTTTTTTGCAGCTCTTGGGAATAAAACCTATGCAGTGTCTAGCCGCTAGGTGGTGCTAAATCACTGTTCTAGGCTCCCCCTCCTCTTTGGTGATCTTTCCTTTTGCAGCGCAGTTTAGCAGAAAAACAGCTTTTCTTACTTGAAATGATGGCTAAGATGTAAAACAGAAATACACTTTTACTCTAGAATTTTAATAGATGCTCATTGTGAGGTCAGAGATTTTAATAGTAAGATTAAACTCGGAGATCGTTTAACCGAAGGGCTTTTACGCTTTTGACCAAGACCACCAACAGTAGGAAATTCATTGATACTGCAGCCCCATCCCCATACAATGGAAGCAACAATTTAAAGAGTAGTATTTATCCCTTCTATATATGACTTATTATCTCTGTATATGTATATATTTATATATGTATATATATATGTTTTCGTGGGTTTTTTTTTTTTTTTTTTTTTT